>NC_141037.1:5247500-5465000 GCF_052040795.2 Danio rerio
CACAGCAAGAATATTAATGGCGTCTTGTCCTCGCTGGGCCATCTTGTAGTTTTGTGCGGAGTTTGCATGTTCTCCCCGGGTTCCTCCTACCGTCCAAATATGCTCTATTATAGATAAAATAAGCCTAAATTTTCAAGTTCACCTTGGCCTCAGCGGTAGGGGAGTTTGAGATCGACCTGAGCTCAATTTCCCCTCTTCCCATGCAATGGGGGAGCCCAGGGCCTGAGGATCCCTTGAGCTCAGGGCACTCTCCCGGGACAGCATGCCAAACAAGCTATGTATAAATCATGAGCTAAGTGTGAACTCTTGAAAATTACATTTTAGGAGAGGACAAACACTCAAAAAATCGGTAGGTTATTTCAACCCAATTCTCGGTGTGTTATAAACTAACCCACCTATACTGTGTTAATTCATTCATTCATTTTCTTGTCGGCTTAGTCCCTTTATTAATCCGGGGTCTCCACAGCGGAATGAACCACCAACTTATCCAGCAAGTTTTTACGCAGCGGATGCCCTTCCAGCGACAACCCATCTCTGGGAAACATCCACACACACACTCATACACTACAGACAATTTAGCCTACCCAATTCACCTGTACCACATGTCTTTGGACTGTGGGGGAAACCGGAGAACCAGGAAACCGGAGAACTGTCTTTGGGCTGAGGGGGAAACTAAGTGTGAACTCTTGAAAATTACATTTTAGGAGAGGACAAACACACAAAAAAAAGGTAGGTTATTTCAACCCAATTCTGGGTGTATTATAGACTAACCTACCTATACTGTGTTCATTCATTCATTCATTCATTTTCTTGTCAGCTTAGTCTCTTTATTAATCCGGGGTCGCCACAGCGGAATGAACCGTCAACTTAACCAGCAAGTTTTTACACAGCAGATGCCCTTCCAGCGGCAACCCATCTCTGAGAAACATCCACACACACACACTCTCACATACACTACGGACAATTTAGCCTACCCAATTCACCTGTACCACATGTCTTTGGACTGTGGGGGAAACCGGAAGAAACCCACGCGAAGGCAGGGAGAACATGCAAACTCCACACAGATACGCCAACTGAGCCGAGGTTCGAACCATCGACCCAGCGACGACCTTCTTGCTGTGAGGCGAACTTGATACCCTCTGCACCACTGCCTCGCCCTCCTATACTGTGTTATTATTTGTAATTAAATGATTATGACGAAATTTAACCCAATATTTGGGTCAGCTCATATTTTACTCAAATTGGGTTTAAATAACTCAGCATTTCTTAGTGAAAGTTTCTTTTAAAAGCGTTGGAAATCTTACAGTATTCAGGTCAGGCAGGCATGAACTCAGGCTCGGGTCGTCCAGATGTTTGTGGATGTGGTCGTGATTTAGCAAGTCCAATGAATGTGCATTTTACAAAAAAATGACCATGGTTACCATACCAGCCGTCAAAACACATGGGCACTACAGTCATTGTTTTACTGTAAAACCACAAGATCAATATTTGTCCTTTATAAACCAACATCTGTGTTCTAGCTGAGATTTTTAAGCAGCCGTTAAATGTAACAATGAAATGTATTTGGGCTACATCATCGCATTACAATCATTAATTTCATTTATTTACAGTTGTGAATTGCATTATGGCAGGGATGTCCAAACTCGGTCCTGGAGGGCCGGTGTCCTACTGAGTTTAGCTGCAACTTGCTTCAACACACCTGCCAGGAAGTTTCTAGTACACAGTTGTCAAATCCAGTTCGCGGAGGGCCACAGCTCTGCACAGTTTAGTTCCAACCCTAATTAAACACACTTGATAAAACTGAATCCTTTGCTGTTTCTCAATTCCAAGAACGCAGAGAATAGACTTGCGCTCTTGTGGAGACCGGTCTTGCCAGGTGTCTTCGGAAGAACGAACTCAGGAGACCACGAGGGCAGAGAACGCGTCCTGTGAGAAATGAGATGCTGCAGTCTTCCTGATGGTCCAACACAATCTCACGGCAATTCGTAACTTTTTCATTTAGTGGCTAATTCGTATGAATTCGTACGATCTAATTCGTACAATTTAGTACGATTTGCTCATCCCCTAATGACAGTTGGGGTTAGGGGTGGGGTTAGGTGCCACGCCTCCTTTTTAAAATCGTACCATTTCGTACGACTGAACTTGTACGAATTTGTGCGAATTAGCCACTAAACTGGCAAAACGTAAAATACTTACGTTTAGGCTGGATGGTCACATGACCTTCACACGTTTTAAATGGTAAATTATTTAAACATTACAGCATTCATGCAACGATTTATTGGTGTTCTCCTTTTAAAATATATACTTTGCAAAAAAACGTTATAAATATACTCTGCACAATATAAATAAAACAGATTTTAATACGAATTTCAGCAAACAAACACCCTTAATGTGTTTATTCCTTTATTAAGATGTTCATGCTAATGTTTATATCCACCGTTTCATTTAGGGAAACTCCTGAGGTAAATAAATGAATGTTCTGAACTTTAATAATAAGTCTAAATAAAATGCTGCGCTTCCCACCTCCAGTCGCAATGACTTCTGAGACTTCTAGAGGGAGTTCGGTGCTCAAGTCTGCATCAGTGCGTCCTCGATATCAAGATCACATCTGGGAAGTTTCACATGTACTCCGTACTTGCGATCTTGAGTATTGGAACTGAACTTAGGCAGCTGATGATGACCTTACATGAGAACACGAAGACGCAAGACCGCTGAAGAACGCATATTGAGAAACAGCCCTTCAGTTTTGTCAGAGACCCGCAGGTAATTGTGTGAAAGCTGGGTTGGAACTAAACTGTGCAGAGCTGCGGCCCTTCAGGAACTGGATTTCACACCTGTGTTCTAGTATATCTAGTAAGAGCTTGATTAGCTGGTTCAGGTGTGTTTGAATAGGTTTGGACACCCCTGCATTATGGGATGTTGATTTAATTCAATTCAGCTTTATTTGTATAGCGCTTTTACAATGTAGATTGTGTCAAAGCAGCTTCACATAAATGGTCATAGTAACTGGATCAGGGTAGTTCA
Organism: Danio rerio; assembly: GCF_052040795.2. NCBI lineage: Eukaryota > Metazoa > Chordata > Actinopteri > Cypriniformes > Danionidae > Danio > Danio rerio. The sequence goes on from NC_141037.1 coordinate 5,250,525, forward strand.
GTTCTTAGTGTTTAAGTTCAGTTCAGTTCAGCTCAGTTCAGTGTGGTTTAAATCAGTACTGAGAGTCGAAACACTGAAGAGTAAATTCATCGATGCGTAGCTCTACCAATCCTGAACCATGCAAGCCAGTGGCGACAGCGGAGAGGGGAAAAAAAACTTCACTTGATAGGAGAGTGAAGAAAAAAAACCTTGAGAGAAACCAGACTAAGAAGGGCACGACCATTTTAACTTCTCCGCTGGCCAAAAGTCTTGTGCAGAGCTGCAGTCTCAGCGGTGGAGGCTGGGAGCTGGCCTCAGCGAAGACGCGTCTGTTCCTGGAGCGTCACTGGAAACAGTCTCATTCTCTCTACTCCTCCATGACCACCAGTGCAGCAGCAGCTCAGGATACGGCCTGGCACCGGATATAGAAACCTTGGGATCCTCTCGTCGCTGGTCTTGGATCCAATCAGTGACTCTGCTCTGTCAACTTTTGATGCTGAAAATTCAACTCTATAGTTTAACAAAGTGACTTTTATAGACAATGTAGTAGTTAGAAATAATGTATTGTATAAGAAATAATAACAGAAAATATACTGGCAGTTTATTACAGGGTTGTTGTAGCGTGATGTACAACACCAACACAGACAACATATCACTGCAAACTATAAAAATGTTCATAAAAGTCACTTTTTTAAAAACTTTTTTTTTCTTCTCAATGATTCATTTTTATTATTTAGCTTGACATATTTTCTGCTCCAAAATAGTTTAAATCTTTCAAAAACTAAAATATATTGTTTTTTCGTTGTTGTTTTTTGCATTTAAAGTTTTTGCATTTACAATTTAAAGCATTACATTACCCCTACCCTAACACAACCACGGCATTGAAAGAAAAGAAAAAGGAGAGAAAAAAAATTTATTTATATATATATATAATACCAGAGTTCCTGAGTTGACAGTGAGAAAACAGAGTGTATCATATTTGTTCATGTCATTTAAACTCAATATTGCATGTGGGTAAAGAATAGTTCACCAAAAGCAGAAAATGTACTCAAACTCAAGTGGTTTCAAACCTTTATGAGATTCTTTTTTTATGTTAAACACAAGAGAAGATATGTTGGAAACCTGTAGCTGTTGATTTTTTTCCTGCTATGCATTTGATAGTTTCAAAACACTTGAGTTTAAAAGGAGTACAGTTGTCCATATGGTGAACTATCTGTTAATCATAATGAAGCAATGCTGCCCTCTGTTGAGCAGATAATACAAAACACTGATTATCATATTGTCCACCTAATAAACTAATGCTTGTGTAGTCATGAACATAGGATTAGATTTTTTTCTTTTTCTTTTTTTCTTTTTCTTTTTTTTTCTATTCTTTTTCTTTTTTTCTTTTTCTTTTCTTTTCTTTTCTTTTTCTTTTTCTTTTTTTTCTTTTCCTTTTTCTTTTTCATTCTTTAAAACCTATTTTAACTCGGTTTAATTCGTTTTTATCTGTTTTTAATCATTTTTTATTGTCTGCATTTTATGTTCCTAAACTTGAATTTTTTATTCTTGTTTATGTAAAGCACTTTGAATTGCCACTGTGTATGAAATGTGCTATATAAATAAACTTGCCTTGCCTAGCCTAGATGTATAACTGGTAACGTTTTACAATAAGGTTATATTAGTTAATACATTAACGAAGACGAACGAACAATAAACAATGCATTCATTAAAGTAATTTGATCAAGTTATTTAATGAAAATACAGTTTGTTAATGTTAACTCATGGCCCTTCCAGCTGCAACACATTACTAGGAAACATCCATAAACACTCATACACACACACTACAGACAATTTAGCTTATCCAATTCACCTGTTCCACATGTCTTTGGACTGTGGGGGAAACCGTAGCACCCGGAGGAAACCCACGCGAAGGCAGGGAGAACATGCAAACTCCACACAGAAACACCAACTGAGCTGAGGTTCGAACCATGCAGCGACCCAGCAACCTTCTTGCTGTGAGGCGACAGCACTGCTGCGCCATTGCCTCGCCTGTTAAGCATTCATTTTATAAATAAATAAATGTTGGCAACGTGGTGGCACAGTGTAGCACGTTCGCCTCACAGCAAGAAGGTCGCTGGTTCGAGTCAATTTCTTTGTGGAGTTTGCATGTTCTCCCTGTGTTTGAGTGATGTAAGCTAAATTGTCCGTAGTGTATGTGTGTGATTAAGTGTGTATGGGTGTTTCCCTGTGATGGATTGCAGCTGGAAAAAGAAAACATATGCTGGATGAGTTGATGGTTCATTCCACTGTGGTGACTCCAGATTAATAAAGGGGGGGACTAAGACGAAAAGAAAACGAATGAATAATATAAAGGTGCCATGACTCATTATAAGATCATGACTGCACACTCTTTATCTCGCTATTTATGCATTGTCAATTTTACCCTAAACATTCATTCAATATTCACCGCATGTCTTTTACTGTGGGGGAAACCAGAGCACCCGGAGGAAACCCACGCGAACGCAGGGAGAACATGCAAACTCCATACAGAAACAGAGTCGAGGTTCAAACCAGCGACCCAGTGACCTTCTAGCTGCGAGGCGACAGCGCTACCTACTGCGCCACTGTTTCGCCCTACCTTAAACGTTTCATTTTTAATTCCCTGTGGTGGAAAAAACAGTCCAATCATCACAGGACTCATTTGTCTGGAGTTATCAAGTCAACTGTCTGTCAGATAAAAATGCGGGAGGAAAGGTGTCAGTGTGGGGCGAGCGCGCGGTCGGGTCACTCCCTTACTCTTTCGCACATGCAAACGCACGCACGCACGCACGCACGCGCGCACGCACACACACACACACACACACACACACACACACATAAACGTTCACACTACAATATTAAAGTTCTCTTGCATTTGCAAATTGGAGTAAAAAAACATGGTAAATGCAGATAGAAACTTCTCATTCTGAAAAGTCATTTTCCACTTGTAATTATAAGGTTCCAGCTGATTCATTGAAGCTTTACTTTTCAAGAAATCCAATTTATGTAAATGTTATTTAACCGGTCACACTTTACAATAAGGTTCATTAGTTAATGTTAATTAATGCATTTACTAACATGAACAAACAATGAACAATGCATTTACTACTGTATTTGTTCATGTTCGCTAACGTTAGTTAATGAAAATACAGCAGTTCATTGTTAGTTCATGTTAACTCATGGTGCATTAACTAATGTTAACAAGCATGGACTTGGTTGTTAATAAAGCATTAGTAAATGTTCAATTATGATTAATAAATGCTGTACATGTGATGTTCATGATTAGTTCATGTTAGTAAATGCATTAACTAATGAACCTTATTGTAAAGTGTTACCATTTAACCATATAAAAACCCATTGAGATCAAGATCTCATTTACAAGGGTGACCTGTCCAAGAGGTCTGCAAAACACTATTTAAAAACAAAAATTAAATAATAATAATATTAATAAAATATTAATATTATATTATAATAAAATAAAATTAATATAATAAACAAATACAGTTTTTCAGCTCTATCACATTTTCATTCATTCATCTTCTTGTCGGCTTAGTCCCTTTATTAATCTGGGGTCGCCACAGCGGACTGAACCGCCAACTTATCCAGCAAGTTTTTATGCAGCGGATGCCCTTCCAGCCGCAACCCATCTCTGGGAAACATCCACACACACATACACTACAGACAATTTAGCCTACCCAATTCAACTGTACCGCATGTCTTTGGACTGTGGGGGAAACCGGAGCACCTGGAGGAAACCCACGCGAACGCAGGGAGAACATGCAAACTCCACACAGAAACGCCAACTGAGCCGAGGATCAAACCAGCGACCCAGCAACCTTCTTGCTGTGAGGCAAACGTGCTACCCACTGTGCTGCCTTTATCACATTTCAATATATTAATAAGACATACATTGGGAAATGGACTGTTGTTGCTTGTTAAAAAGGATAGAGTGAAACGATGTTATTCAGACATGTTAAGTTCAGACTGAAGAGTATTCCAGGATGAGGGGGCGGCATGACTGAAGGCTCACTTTCCTATTTCAGTTTGAACCCGGGAAACAGTCAAAGGATAAGATTCACTTACAATAATTCACTGAAACAATAGGATGACGCTTGAGAAAGTGACATTTTTGCTTTCTATGACATTTATTTCATGTTTTAGGGTGTATATTTTAAATTAAGCAAACAAGGCTGTGCTGAATATTTTTAACTAGTGCAGATGTTAATTTTATCTAGTGAATATGTTCATATTTATTAAAAAGTATGATTTATATGTACTATTGAATTTTACTTATTGAATTATATGCTGTATTTATTGAATTATATGCCCCATGAATTAAATTAAGGGTGAGGCAGTGGCGCAGTAGGTAGTGCTGTCGCCTCACAGCAAGAAGGTCGCTGGGTCGCTGGTTCTAACCTTGGCTTAGTTGGCGTTTCTGTGTGGAATTTGCATGTTCTCCCTGCCTTCGTGTGGGTTTCCCCCACAGTCCAAAGACATGTGGTACAGGTGAATTGGGTAGGCTAAATTGTCCGTAGTGTGTGTGTGAATATTTCCCAGAGATGGGTTGTGGCTGGAAGGGCATCTGCTGCGTAAAAACTTGCTGGATAAGTTGGCGGTTCATTCTGCTGTGGCAACCCCGGATTAATAAAGGGACTAAGCCGACAAGAAAATTAATGAATTAATTCATTAAATTAAGTATTTATCTTTTGAGGCTTCATATTAAATTTAAAGACTTTTAAAGAAAAAAATAGAATGAGCAAATGAGTTTAATTAACACTGAAAATGTTACACTTACCATATATACACAAATAAAAATATTTCACATTATCACACATTAAATACATGCATTTTTTAATATCTGTTTAATTTTCAACACTGTAAAATGTCAAGAAATGCTTCTAATTCATCAGCTTTACACACGTCTCAATTTTGTGTGGTATTATTTAGCCGACTCTGATTTTGTGTGATTTGGTCTTTCTGGTGTTTCCCACTGTCAATGGAGCAGTCCGGCGAAATGACAAAGAAATCTGATCCCGATTTGTCCTTGCACTCTAAAAAAAAATGGGGTCATTTTTTATTTATTTATTTATTTTAAAAATATGGGGTTATTTTTTTTTACCCAAATCTTGGGTTGAGGCATTTGGGTAATTTTTAGGGGTTATTTTCAGAGTCTTGGGTAGTTTCAACCCAGCTCTTTGAGTCAAATCAGCTCACAGCAGGGGCTGACTGGGATACCACATAATAGACTAATTTGTTTAAATGCATAACAAACATAAACGCAGATTACTTGTGTTTTCAGATGATTAAAATGAGATTTATGCTCATTGCAGCCCTTCATCAAACCTTTCTTAATTAAGAAATTTCTTATTAGCACCTTTTTGTACACCTGTACATCCCCCACCAAACTTCAGTGATGCCGAGTCAAAACAACACAATTGCTGGGTCATCTTTCACAGGCATTTCTGGATCAAATTAACCTATTATTTAAGCAGTAAAAAAAAAATTATTGGGTAGAAAAACAAACCATTTGTGGGGTTAAAAATAACCCAATTACTTGGGTTAATTTAACCCCTGATGTGTTCTGTCCCATATTTACCCAGCAGTAGGGTTAAAAACAACCAAATCTGTAAATTGTCCTTTCTTTATACATTGTGATGCGTCATATTTGTTTATTTTTGAGTTGTGCATGGACATGAATAAAGGTTTTTTTATAAGCACACTAGAGCTGCACGTTCCTGGCAAAAAAAAAAATTGCTTAAAATAAAGATCACGATTCTGTGGATGTAAAATAAAGCTTAATAGTGTCACACAACCAGCGATCGCCTTCCAGAGATCGCTGGTCCTCACACGAACTCTCAGGACTTCCGCATTCCCCAGGACTACATATTCATACATGCACTGCTCCCAAACACGCACGTCTGTTCATTCATCAATCCTGATTGCAACACCAGCTGGACCTTGTTCACAGACTGATTTCACGCCATTCATAAGCCACCCTCTCGCATTACCAGTTTGCCGAGTCTTGTTTTCCCAGTGTGACAATACAACGCGTTTCTCTGTCTTGTTTCTCCGTGTCTAGACCCTAGCCTTGTACCCTTGTTATCCTGCTTAGCCGCCTGCCTTTTGACCTTTTGCCTGTTATATTGACGACGATTCTGGACTGCCTTAACATACCCGTTTGCACCTGATTTGACCATTGCTTGCCTGACATTTGAATAAACGGCATATTGGATCTTACCTCCTGTTGTCTCCTGTCACTCCACCCCAGTCGTGGTTACAAATAGGAGTCGCTAATTATTATTGTTTTTCTAAAACATATGGTAAAACAACAATAATATTATGTGTAGGTCTACTGGTTTCTATAAATAATTCTACTTATAATAATTCTGATGTTGAATTATGTTTGAGATATAGGCCTATGCTTGCAATCTGTCATTGACAACATTATTAGACCATTTAATTCACTTGTAAAATCAACATTATATAGGCTAGTGTCACGTTACGGGATCAAAACAGGAACAAAAAACAGGTGTAGAAACCAAGGGCCGTTTAATTGATGTATAGTGCAGTGAAAGTGATGAAAAATACAAAGTACAAAGCAACAAAATAGCAAAAAAACAAAACAAGAAACTAAGACAGATTAAACTCGAACTAGACTATAACAAGATACAAGCGCAAGGATCAGGAACAACATACCAAATACGACAACGACCAACCGACAAACAGAGGATGAATGACTAAATATATAGTCCAACGAGGGAACAGAGACAGCTGTGATTGCAGTCCGTGTATATGAAAGACCAGGGGCCTCATGTACGAAGACTTGCGAGGAAATCTTACTAAAACATTGCGTACGCACAAAGCTGTAAATGTGCGTACGCAGAAAAAAATTCAGATGTATGAAACACTGCGTACGCCGAATCTCACACATATTCTTTTGTACATCTGAATGAACGTGAAACTGAGCGCAACATGCACGAGCGCAAAACCCCTCCCTGCCTCCTCCCCCGTATGAATATGCTAATGACTATGCTAATGGCAAAACCCAACGAAAAAGCAATGACAAAAGGAAGCAAAAAGAGAAACTTTGAACAGAATGTGAATTGGAGGTGCTGCTTTCGGAGGTAGATCGGAGAAAAGCGGTGCTATTTGCAAGTTTGTTCTCCGGAATTAACAACAAAAGAAAAAAATAGAGTGGGAGAGTTTAGCTGATGCGGTCAACACAGTTGGGTCTGAACATCGCACTGAGTGCATAAAAAAAAAAGAAATAGTGTGGTTTATATCTGTAAAATGTTACAGGATGCCTAACAGTCTCAGTGGCGCGCTCGTAAGACGCTTGTGATCATGAACTGATACGTTCGAGCATGAACTCGGCTCGAATTCAGCGTCTGGTGAACTCATTCTTGTTTTTTCCCCCGCTACACATCAGATTTTGCCAACTATTTATCACGAGAAAGACAAGTAGGAATCATCAATAAGTTCATATCAATAAGCATCATATTTTATTTGCACATTTATTGAATGGAAATGTTTCTGATTCACGCATGCAAATTCATCTTCAGATAGTGTCTTTATAGCAATGTGCGTGCGGTAGATCGCTCAGATTACATTGGGAAAACAGGCGACTGCTGCAAATTGTGCTTTAATGTTTAGCTGGTCAAATGTATGGTATGGAAACCTTATATACCTGCTGAACCCGTCTCATACAGCTGCCATTGCGAGGCTCAGACACTTTGTAGAGAGCAATTTAACACAACTGCCTCTAGTAGTCGCCAATGGAAATAAAACAGACACGCACAAAAAATGTGCGTACGCCAGCCAGAAAGCTGCCGTGAAGCTGCGCACATTCCCACGTTCAGTTCATTGTTAGTAAATCCAAACGTGAGCGATTCTGAGCGTGAAACCTGGCGTACGCAAAGTTTTTGTGCGTACGCAGCGTTGATACATGAGGCCCCAGGTGTATGCACAAAGGAATGTGTGGATATGTAGTTTTTTCGCCACTGTAGTTCGCAGGGAGTTGCAGGCGAACTACAGTGGCATCTGGTGTTCATACATAGTCATGACAGCTAGAGTAGTTATACTGACACTGTAAACGTTTATTTTCATGCACAACTCTGTGTTCGCTATGAAAGAAAAAAACATATCAAATGCTTGTTGTAATAACTCTAAAATGCAATCTGATTATTTAAATGTTGTGCACGCTTTCGGTTTCATTTTCACTCCTAAATGCTGTTTACGCTTTGCGTGCGGCTCTCAAACGATCACTCTTTACCACAAACTGAATATTATTTACAACTTTATTACCTGTTATTCACAGCCTATGCAGGTTCTGTTCACTAAAGTAGATGCACGCACGTCTATCATTAAGTAGAGCGCGTGCGCCCACCCTCTCCGTGGTAGCAGCTCACGGTGAGCAGCGAATACAGCATTATATGAGGACAAAAATGAAATTTTTAGGTGAATTATACCTTATAAATACAGCATGTGACTCTTTTAACATCATTTGGAGATGTCCATGTCGCTGAGCAATGTGTGTGAAACAATGAAAAAACTTGTGCGGCCGCCTTTGCTTCTCTCCTGAACTTGAAAATATGATTGACAGAATCGTAGAAATGCTGGATTAAGATCGTCTAGGGCAGGGGTCATCAAACTTGTTCCTAGAGGGCCGGTGTCCTGCAGATTTTAACTTCAACCCTAATCAAACACACCTAAGCCAGCTAATCAAGGTCTTACTAGGTATACTTGAAACACCCAGGCAGGTGTGTTTAGGCAAGTTGGAGCTAAACCCTGCAGAGTCACCAGCCCTCCAGGACCAGGATTTGTGACCCCTGGTCAAGGGGGTCGAACCGAGATCGCGATCTTTTTATGATTAATTGTGCAGCTCTAATACACACACCCCTTATGTCTCTTTAGAAAATGCATTTGATTAAAAAAAAAATCTGAAGGCTGAAAAAAGGTTTCTGACCCCTGTTATAGAGCCAAGCTAGAGTTCGACTTTTTTTTTTTTTTTTTTAATAAAAAATCTTAAAATGTAAACAACTTTTTAAAAACATCCCATAATGCAAATAAACTGTCATTTAATAAGAATTTCATTAACTCAATTTTGACAAAAATGTCATATAGAACCTTATAATTCTAAGGTTAATTGATTATAAGGTGACGAAAAAAGTGACTAGGTGAATTGAATTAACTAAACTGGCCGTAGTGTGAATATGAAAATGTATGGGTGCTTGCCAGTGCTGGGTTGCGGCTGGAAGGGCTGTGTAAAACATATGCTGGATAAGTTGGCAGTTCATTCCGATGTGGTGACCCCTGATGAATAAAGAGACTAAGCCAAAAAGAAAGAGAATAAATGAATGAATGAATGAATGAATGAATGAATAAATATTTTTATAGCATTTTGCCATTCTAACTGAATAGAGTCTGGCGTTTCCATGCATGTACATTAACATTTCTATATATAAAAAATGACACTAATGACAGAATAGTCAGACATGTGGATGATAATTTATTCATATCTTTTTGAATAAATAGTTAGAACATTTATTAAAATGTTTCAGTAATTCTCACCATTTATTGTACTGTACAATTCAACATACATTTTTTAATTGATTCTCTGTCAGTCATTCAACATATTAGATCATTTAATATATCAGATCATACAATCGACATAAATTATTTAACCACAAAGTATAAAGCAGTTTATTCTCCACCGAAAATATTGAACGTCAAAGAAAAAAAGCCGCACTTAAAGGAGACCTATTATGCAAAAATCACCTTTATAAGGGGTTGAAAGGGGCAGCAGTGTGTAAAAATAACCAGCTTCTGATGCAAAAAAAAAATAAATAAATAGTTTTATTAGTTATAATCACACTTGATGAAATCAGTCTGCAGAAACACTTTGATTGACATTCTCCCTTTGAACGTGTCATCAGAGGGGGAAAGCCCCGCCCACTAGTGACCATCTCTCCCTCATTAGCATAGGATGTTAAGTCTTTTTTTTAAATGTGCCACTATGCTGACACAGGCGTTTGTAGCTCCGCCCTCTTTTGAAAAGACCCCAATCTCATTTGAATTTAAAGCGACAGTCACCAAAACACCACAATTAGGATCAAAGCCTAAAAGGGTCCGTTTTAGAGAGTTATAAAACATTATATGTGTGGTATTTTGAGCTGAAACTTCACATTTCATACCCTTGGGATATCAGAGACTTAGGCCCCATTTACACTAGTGCGTTTTAGTTTTAAAATGGCGTTTTAGATCAAAAACCGCGTCCACACTAGCGTTTCACCTTGCGTTTCTGAACATATCTCCGTCCACACTACGCCACCAAAAACGTATATCACGTGATCATTCGCGCACTCTGGGCATGCGCGTTCTAGTATAAACAGGAAGCATGCGTCTCGCTCGGCATTTGGTTATTGTTAGTCAACAAATGCCGGTTGAACAATGAACGCGATGGCAAAGAAAGCAAGAGAGGTATTTTTGTGGACAGACGACGAGGTCGAGTTGTTACTAAACGTAACAAATGAATAACTGCACAATGGTGCCTAAAACAGACAATAGTGCAAACAACACTCCCATTTCTGTGTCAGTGTTGTTGTTTACAGTAAAGGCTGGTCTGCTGTCTTCCGGTAGCGTTAAAGACATGTGTTATAGTCAACCCGGGCTCATTGTGGAAATGTAGTCCCGCGGACGTTTCTGGAGACCGCGGAATACGCGGCTGGTATGTATGGCTGCAGTTTTTGTTTTCGCGAATCCGCGAGAGGCCGCTGTTGCGTGCTTTTTCGCGTCTCAGACGCCTCTCGTGAGTGCGGTTCGCGCCTGCGCTGTTCTTGTGTGAACCAGCCGGAGGCCGCTGTCCGACTGACCGAATGATTGACTGCGCGACCGGCAAATCGGTCGACCCGCCCTCCTCCTTCTCTGAACCCAACCAATTTTACCGATCGACCCGCCTGCAGGCTTGCTTCCCTAAACCCCGAGCGAAAGTTTACAAAAAGCCGTGCAAAAAAATAAAAGCCCTGATTTTTTTTCTACCGCATTTTCGGATTTTGCTGTATTCTCACCCTGTCACGAAACTCGTTCACTTAATTTTTGGGATTCTGTTTTTGTCTTACCTGATTGCTGGAACCGCTCTTCCCCGGACTCGAAACCGATCGCCGTGGTCGACTCCTCTCTGCATCTCGAGCCTGCCGACGCACACGGTGAGCTGAGTAGACAAACGGGTTGCAGCGGGGAAGCCGTCCACAAGGGGGTAAGCGGTCGGCCGGCAAGCGCGATAGGAAACAGCGTCACACCACCCCTTAGCATTCACTTGAAAAAAATAACGTTCCCGCCGGGACGTATTCCGCTGTCTCCAGAAACGTCCGCGGGACTACGTTTTCAGAATGAGCTTGGGTTGGTTATAGTCATGTGATAGGGGCTTGACGAATAAGCGAAGGATACGCAATGACACAAAAGCCCCAATCAGGTAGTGAATCTCAGCAGCCCCGCCTCCGTTTTCAGATGTCTTCGTTTTCCCTTATCCACACTGAGACGGAGCAGCAGTGTTTCAGAATGAAAACGGCCTCTCCAGCATTTCCAAAACACTCCGTTTTCGGCGCTCGAAAACTCCAGCGTAGTGTGGACGGATGGCGTAACCATAGCAAAACTTATGCGTTTTCAAACTAAAATGCATTAGTGTAAACGGGACCTTATTTTAGACCTTGTAAAAAGGAGCATGATAGGTCTCCTTTAGATTAAACTCATAATTCAATAAAGTCTGAATGCCCAACACAGCAAATGCCCTGTATCCATGTAAAACGACAACCAGAAATCAAACATTACAAAAATAAATCAGCATACATGTAAATCAACAGAGAATCAATGTTTTCTGTGATATCACATCACTATCAGTGAGCAACAGACACTAATCTACTGATTATGACACACATGTGCGATGCTAAATTCAACCACTAAAGCAAATACTGGACAGAACCCACACTGCCATAGCGACGAAGACAACTGAGGATGCGTTTGTGAGCGAAGGCGGTGTGTTTTCAGTCTAAACACCCAGCCTGAAATAAAGTGCACTCACGAAAATCCTGATATCCTACAGCACAAGAACACACTTTTCACATTGATCATGCACGACAATGCCAGTGACAACACTGAGGTGAACGTTAAAGAGAAGAGCTCCACATGCCACACACAAATACAGACGAGGTTTCCTCATGGTAAGGTAAAGGGAGAGAGGAAAATCCTTTGAATTTAATCCATATTAATGTAGTATACATTTTTATTTTCCCAAATGCAAGACAACCGCCTGGATTTTTGCAGAAACGTCTGATTTTGAGCAATTTAATTTGATTTTGAACATCTGAATTAGCAGTTTTACGTATTTTATGATTCATGACATGTTCTCTCTGCTTTTGAATTGCATTATGGGAACTTGAGCTTAATTTTCAACGAATTTTCACCTTGAAAAGTTGGAAAAAGTGACTTTTATAAACGTTTGTAATAGTTTAAAGTGCTATATTGTCTGTGTTGGTGTTGTATATTACGCTACTCACTTAAAACAGTTGGGTTAAATAGTAACCCAGCAGGTAAACCAATGATGGGTCATTTTGGCACCAACCTGCTGTTGAGTTATTTTAACCCAATTCAAGAATTCACACTTAGCTGATGTTTGATTATAAAGCTTGTTTGGCATGCTGTCCCAGGAGAGAGCCCTGAGCTCATAAGATCCTCGAGCCCGGGGTCAAGTCGCATGTTTTTGGATGGTGGGAGAAAACCGGGGAACCCAGGAGAAACCCACGTCTGCACAGGGAGAACGTGTAAATTCCGCACAGAAACATTAGCTGGCTTGGTAAGGACTAGAACCAGTGACGTTCTTGCTGTGAGGCAAAAGTGCTAACCACTGGGCCACTGTGCCACCCTTCTAGGAAAGCAGGAAGAGTAGGGGGGGGAAGGGAGGATTCTTCAAAACGAAGATGGCTGTTATATGAAGCTCAGGGTGTTTACAGTGGAATAGGAATCGTCTGATTGGTGAATCATAACTTGAATAATACGGGACCAGCTGCAAGCAACCATAAGCACGTGATCCTCTCAAAATTAGTTTATAAATACACTTCACTACATTGAGTTGTTAAGATTAACCCAACAATTTGGATTACAAAAATAACTAATTTGTTGGGTTATTTTGCCAAAAAGTGGCTTAACCACTATATAATAATTTATTATTATTATTATTATTATTATTATTATTATTATTATTATTGGGTTGATGTCTCCGCTTGGTCCTAAAGGTGAGAATGACGGCCGAATATCTTAAATATGTGTAACATTTCCTCCAAAAAAAAAAAAACTGTAAATATGGACATGTAGGTAGAGAAAGCGTTTTTATTCATATATAGATTGACTATGAGGCGCGCATTTGTATCATCAAATTAAGAGTTCTGGAAAAACGGATATAAAAAACACGCCACGGAGAGGCAGTTTGATTAAAAAAATAACAACAATTTTATCAACGCAATCTCACGGCAATTCGTAACTTTTTGATTTAGTGGCTAATTCAAACGATATAATTCAAAGAATTTAGTACGATTTGCTCATCCCCTAATGACGGTTGGGTTTAGGAGTGGGTTTTGGTGCCACACCTCCTTTTTAAAATCGTACAATTTTGTACGACTGAACACGTACGAATTCCTACGAATTAGCCACTAAACTGGCAAAACGTCAAATACTTAAGTTTTCTCGTGAGATCAGGCTGATTTTATCTCGTCAGACCCAGGGGCGGATTTTGTGATTTGGGGCCCTAAGCAATTCGAGTCAAAGGGTTCTGAAATGCACACTCTCTAATTTTATTTAATATTTATTTATATTCATGTTTTTTTTATATCACTCAATTTTCTTATGGACATTTCAAATTTATGCAAGCTCTACATTTTAAATGATTTGTTTTCTTAAAATGAATTTACAGCTAAAAATAATACATATATAATTTAAAAAATAAATTTGATTGCTGGACTGCCCCATGATGGATATTTTATTTTGTAATATTATTATTACATAAAATGACATTATTATTATAATAATATTATATTTGATTGTATATTAAATAATATTAAATTACATTAAAATTGTATTTGTTTAACTCTCACCATACAAAATATGTTAGAAAATGATGTTATATATAGTTTATAGGTATAATTTATACTTCTAGACATTTATTAGGGGCCTAAGCGGCCGCTTCATTTGCTTATTGGTTAAATCCGCCCCTGGTTAGACCTTAAATAAACTTTAGAATGCAAAAACAACATTACTTACGCATTTAATACAACTGTTCTGTGTCAGGTAAATCAGTTGACTGTTGAAATTCTACATGTTTGACCCAACTGGTTGAGTTATTAAATAAATAACCAAACAAAGGCTAAAATTAACCCAGCAAAGCACCAAATATTTAACCCAACTGTTCAGGTTACTAATAAAAAACCCAATAAAGGTTACAAATAACCCCAAAAAAGCCAATAGTATCTGGATGCAGCCTTTATGATGCAAGCTGAAATTGCATTGCTCAGAGATGCAATGTCAAACACAATGCACTCAATGGAGCTAGTGACGTCACTGTGAGGGTTAGGGTTAGGGGTGGTGTAAGGTGAGCACATTAAAAAGCATTGGATGCAGCTCAGATTGCATCTGCACCAAGTCTGCAGCCAATGCAACCAATGATTTGGTCACACTTTACAATAAGGTTCATTAGTTAATGTTAATTAATGCATTTACTAACATGAACAAACAATGAACAATACATTTACTACTGTATTTGTTCATGTTCGCTAACGTTAGTTAATGAAAATACAGTTGTTCATTGTTAGCTCATGTTAACTCATGGTGCATTAACTAATGTTAACCAGCATGGACTTGGAAGTTAATAATGCATCAGTAAATGTTTAATTAAGATTAATAAATGCTGTACATGTGATGTTCATGATTAGTTCATGTTAGTAAATGCATTAACTAATGAACCTTATTGTAAAGTGTTACCAATGATTTAATTAAATAACCCAAAAACAATTTAGTGTACAAAAGCCCTGTAATAAACTGCCAGTACATTTATTAGCCTGATATTTCACAAAGTTGTTTCTCTCTATATAATTTATTATACATTATATTATTTCAAACTACTAAAATGTCAATAAAAGTCACTTTGTTGAACTGTAGAGTTGAATTTTCAGCATCAAAAGTCGACAGAGCAGAGATCAACATCCCATAATGCAATTCACAACCGTCAATAAACAATTAACATCACAAAATACGGAAACTGTTCATTAACAGATCCTTTTTACAGTGTAGTATCACTACAGAACTGTTCAACCAGATTGTCACACACACACACACACACACACACACTCAAACATACGATACGGTAAGAAATTAAACTAGATATGAAGCCACAGTATTCGTCCAGGACGCCTCACTTCAGGTCTCCAGAATCTCCCTGGATGGTTTTCTTGATACGGAGCAACATGGTGGTCTGCCATTGGTCCAGACGAGAGATCGAGTCAAACTCCTTCACCTGGAAGAGTTAAACACATCAAAATGAGCAGAAATCTATGAGCATTTCTACTCTTTCGGCTTTATAATAGACCTGAGGTGATTACTAAACAAGTTCCTGTGAAATTACAATAACGTTTTTTAGATGTTATCAGTATGTTAGCCTTAAAGTGCACACGAGATCAAAACCATATTGATTTTGTTAGCCCACATTACCACTTTTGTAGTCCTTGAAGGGTCATGAAACACCAAAACACATTTTTTTTGAGCTGCTGACAGTCGTATACGTGTCCCACACTGCTAAAAACACTATTAGGACACCTATATTTCACTAAAAAGTGGAAATTGGTTGTTTTTGTGTTATTTCGAGCAGATTCGTACTTCCGGTTTAAAACAAATTTTTTAAGCTGCGTCACGGCCATGAGATCTTAGCATGTATTCCAGCCAGTAGACTGGACGTCTGTACCTGGGAGTGCCTTATTACGTCTCTTGAGTGTTTTGCATTCATTCATGAGAAAGACTTGGTTCAAACCAATCAGCGCGCTCTATTGTGTATGCGGTGCAACTTCATTAATATGCATGATAGCTTCCAACACTGTTTTTACATGTACAGTAGTGATGGGAAGTTTGGATCATTTTACTGACTCGGATCTTTGAGTCTCATTCATCGAGATGAACGAATCTTTTTGCGAGTCATTTCGTTCATTTGGTTCAATTTACCAAAATATTATTAAAATGTAACGAACTGCTTCCAAACACATCTACAACTAGCCCGAAAGGTTGATCACATGACAAATAAGTCATAAATAGAATATAAGAAGGAGAAAATAATAATTCAATGTTTACCTGCTCTTTTGTCTATGAAGGTATTGTTGTCTCTTTGCTCAGCTCACCTCTTCATGTCTTCAAATGTCAGTGGTTTGTTCACGTTACACTGACAGTCTCATATAATCTTAACCAGTGTACACAGTCTGAGCCGACAGGAGCCATGATGATTAGTTCACCGTTCAATTTTTTTTCCGGCTCTAAACGCATATGATTGGCCCGTGATGAACGAATGACTCAAACCCGATGGAGGACTCGAGA
The DNA here is from genome assembly GCF_052040795.2 of Danio rerio. Taxonomy (NCBI): domain Eukaryota; kingdom Metazoa; phylum Chordata; class Actinopteri; order Cypriniformes; family Danionidae; genus Danio; species Danio rerio. The sequence goes on from NC_141037.1 coordinate 5,267,145, forward strand.
GGTGAACGCATCAATTATTTTTCCGGCTCTAAACGCATATGATTGGCTTCTGCCTTTCCGTGATGAATGACTCAAAAGACTTGAAATGAACGATACCACCTGCACAAATGTGCGCACTCACTGATGAACGAATCACTCCCTGAGAGGACTCGTAGTTTGCGAGTCATATTGAAGATTCGTTCAAAATGAACGAATCGTTCATGAACGACCCATCACTAATGTACAGTGTTCAGACATCAATGAGACGCCGCGTTGTGTTGCCAAGTGGGAGAACATGAATTGTGTGGACATCAGTGTTGCTTTTATAATTTGCAGCAGTGAAGGTTTTGTTTTCATTTTGCCGCTATGAGAGCGGGACTCAGGTGTGGATTACAGTGCACGCGATGCGCCATAGAAATACGTGTCTAAGGAACATTGTTTACCCGAGAGTTTTTCTCATCTGGAAATGGTGAAATCCGTATTTGCTGCTCGTGTCCTTTTAATAAAGACGCGGCTCTAGTTGGTGTTGATTGTCTTGTCTCTACAGATTTGGTAAGTGAGCGATCAGTGCTCTTTATTTGTTTATTCAGAGGCAAAGGTAGTTCATATCGTCAGCAGTACTCTTTCAGTGTTTGAAGACAGACCTTAGTCAAATAATTTTTAAGTTAATAAAGTTTACAGTACGTTATTATCACTACAATATTATGGACTGAACAATCTACTGTAAATGATGCTCTCCGAGTGTAAACATGTAAACACCGCAATCAAACTTACCGTCGAAGAGGAATTTCACCGCATTTTGTAACAGGAATAACACACATGGCTTTCTGACGATATTTACCAAGTGCATCTAAGTTACGGAGAAATGCTGAGGTTTTTTTCTCTCATTCGCCTTGCGGTATCAAACATTGCATGAAAGATACACGCTTCCAGCAGTTCCTCGAATCAAATATCTCGTTTGTTATGAGGGGCATGCATGAAAATCCTGAATGAAAGAGCCAAACTGCAGTTAAAGTCCACCATTTAATAATTTGTCAAATAATTCGACTACTGATGTCCATGTAAACACAGTCACTGTCTTTCTCCTCTGCGTCTATGTTTGTTTTGCCTCTGTGAAAATCAGCGAGTGCCCAAACCGACACTCCCATTTTTATGCAAATTTTTTTCAGACCCTCCCTCTTTCCCTCCTCCGACACTCCCCCCTAAACAGAGCTAGACACGCCCACTTTCCTGACTTTTTCCAAAGTAGAGGTGTGAAAAAACCCTGCTGAATCAAGGGGGTTTCATGCCCCTTTAAAAAAAATGTAAATAACTTTTATCACAAGACACTTTTTCAACTTTTAAATAACCTTTAGTGCACTGGAAATGCTTCATGGATGTTTATTTTGTAAACAAGATATTAGTCTTATTTAAGAGTCTTGAGTATGATCATTTATTGACACAAAAAGGTTATAAACTTACAGCCTCGGTGAACGCCTCGCTGTTCTGTTCCTCATGAGCCTCCAATAGTTTCTGTGCAGAAAGACCAAACACATAAAGACAAGCTGCACTTCCAGTTAAATCATCCTTAAAGTAATGTATTTCTGACTAGAAGAAGAAGCTTGCTGTCATGTTCACCAGCGATCGAGAACTACAAATCCCTTCATTTCGCTACACATACACCGGGTTTCACTTCCGCTGATCACACATGCCGCAGAATCTTGTCACTATTGATAGCTTGGACTATTTACACACCCTGCACCCATTTGTTGTTACTGAGTCGTTTGATTTTGTACAAACGTTAGAGGCCATGGTATTTAGCCTCCTTGGGAGAGCAATTGACTCCCATGCGGAAGGATGCCAGTTCGATACTAGCTCGGAGCGGGTTGGGTGGCGTAGGAACGGCGGGGTTGCATTGGTGCTGTGACCCGGATGGGAGTGAGGTTTAGGGGGGTGAGTGTAGCGGAGGCCAGCTAGTGTGTGCTGTGCAGGTAAACCTCACTCCTCTGACCTCTAAAGGTACTCTGGCGACACACACTAGAGACCATGCTCTTTAGCCTCCTTGTTAGAGCAACCGACTCCCATGCAGAAGGTTGCCAGTTCGATACCAGCTCGGAGCGGGTTGGGTGGTGTAAGATCGGCAGGGTTACATTTACACATTAAAGTAATGAAGAGTGCTTGACTAGCCCATTGTTTTAATAGTATGTCAACAAAGTTTTTGTTTAAATAACAAATTTCTTCCTTATTGTACATGAAGGTCAATGCTGAAATTTGTTACAAAAGAAGATGAGGTGGAATGACCAGGGGCCTCATGTATCAATGCTGCGTACGCACAAAAACTTTGCGTACGCCAGGTTTCACGCTCAGAATCGCTCACGTTTGGATTTACTAACAATGAACTGAACGTGGGAATGTGCGCAGCTTCACGGCAGCTTTCTGGCTGGCGTACGCACATTTTTTGTGCGTGTCTGTTTTATTTCCATTGGCGACTCCTAGAGGCAGTTGTGTTAAATTCTTCTCTACAAAGTGTCTGAGCCTTGCAATGGTAGCTGTATGAGACGGGTTCATATAGTAGGTATGTAAGATTTCCATACCATACAGTTGACCAGCTAAACATTAAAGCACAATTTGCAGCGGTCGCCTGTTTTCCCAATGTAATCTGAGCTATTTACCACACGCACATTGCTATAAAGACACTATCTGAAGATGAGTTTGCATGCGTGAATCAGAAACATTTCCATTCAATAAATGTGCAAATAAAATATGATGCACAAACTTATTAATGATTCCTACTTGTCTTTCTCTTGATAAATAGTGGGCAAAATCTGATATGTAGCGGGGGAAAAAAGAAAGAATTCATTAAACGCTGGATTCGAGCCAAGTTTATGCTCGAACATGTCAGTACATGATCAAATGCTTTTTATGAGGTGCGCCACTGAGACTGCTAAGGGTACTGCAACATTTTTCAGTTATAAACCACACTATTTCTTTTTTAAATGCACTCAGTGCGATGTTCAGACCCAACTGTGTTGACCGCAGCAGCTAAACTCTCCCACTCTACTTTTTTTCTTTTGTTGTTAATTCCGGAGAACAAACTTGCAAATAACACCGCTTTTCTACCTTCGAAAGCAGCACTTCCAATTCACATTCTGTTCAAAGTTTCTCTTTTTGCTTGATTTTGCCGTTGCTTTTTCGTTGGGTTTTGCCATTAGCATAGTCATTAGCATATTCATACGGGGGAGGAGGCAGCGAGGGGTTTTGTGCTCGTGCATGTTGCGCTCAGTTTCACGTTCATTCAGATGTACAAAAGAATATGCGTGAGATTCGGCGTACGCAGTGTTTCATACATCTGAATTTTTTTCTGCGTACGCACATTTACAGCTTTGTGCGTACGCAATGTTTTAGTAAGATTTCCACGCAAGTCTTCGTACATGAGGCCCCAGCACTGCTCCAGAGGCACCAGCAGCTGCACAGGTACAGACAGAGGCTGCAGTACTGAGGACCATCCATCTCTATAGGTACAGAGAGCGTTTATTCCTTACCTTTTGTAAATGTTTGAAATTAGGAATGTTTCTGCAGAAGACATGTCAGTGTTTATTTTGATGTAAACTTATTTTGTAATGTAATTATGTGAACTTTTAAAGAGTAGATTTGAGTGCTCAAATGTATATTTAAGTATATAAATAAATAAATACCTGTTTAATTACATATGTTTGTGTTTTTTTTTTGTTCCTCTTTGGGGGCCTCACAGTAAAATTTTGCATAGGGCACCCTTTTGGCCAGCAGAAGTCCTGCTTGATTTATTTATTATTGTTATTTGATACGTTGATTTTTGGATGACCCTTTCTTTTTCTGTTATCTAAACTCATCTGCTCACTACAATCACTCTCTTGCAAACTATTCTGAATTTCTGACTCTGAATTTCTGGAAAATGTTTTAAATAAAGACAAAAAAAAAAAGTCAAAATACTGTGGCATAAGTCATTTGTAGTTCATGTTTGACTTTAATTTCTGTAAATTAGGTTTAAGCAAACATGATTATTATGAGGGGTGAAGCAGTGGCGCAGTAGGTAGTGCTGTCGCCTCACAGCAAGAAAGTCGCTGGTTCGAGCCTCGGTTGGTGTTCTTCCTGCATTCGCGTGGGTTTCTCCGGGTGCTCTGGTTTCCCCCACAGTCCAAAGACATGCGGTACAGGTGAATTGGGTAGGCTAAATTGTCCGTAGTGTATGAGTGTGTGTGTGAATGAGTGTGTGGATGTTTCCCAGAGATGGGGTGCGGTTGGAAGGGCATCCGCTGCATAAAAACTTGCTGGTTAAGTTGGCGGTTCATTCCACTGTGGTGACCCCGGATTAATAAAGGGACTAAGCCGACAAGAAAATGATTGAATGAATGAATGATTATTATGAATGTTTAAGAATAGTAATTTTCTGCAGTAATCCAAACTGAATTATAAAATCCTATTGGTTTGTCACATCGTGGATGCTACAGTACATTCCTTTGAAATATAAAACACACAGGTGTACTTACTTTCAACAGCTTGCATTCTCTTGAGTCAGAGAAAGCTGGAAACATCCCTTCATACTTCTCAATTGCGAGCTGAAAGAAGAAAAACCGACACAGAAACCGACATAAAATATTTGTTAGATGAGCGATTTTATGTCTGGAGTAATTGATAAATTAATCATTTCTACATTGGTCTCGGTAAATTAAAATGTTTTCTGCATTAAAGCCACTTGGTGTTAGTGCAAAATAAGACAACTGCAAAATCAGACACTTTAAAGTCACCAAGAAACGGAAGTTAAGATTGTCCTGTGTTCCTCTATTGTGATAGGCGTCCACATGTGTCCCCCCAAATGATTGATAGCCACACCCTAAATGTCTGACAGCACCTACATGACTGATAGTCCCGCCCTACATTATTGATAGCCCCGCCCTAAAGGACTGATAGTTCCACCCTAAATGTCTGATAGCACCTTACTAAATGACACTGATAGCCCTACCTTACATGAATGATAGTCCCGCCCCACATTATTGATAGCCCCGCCCTAAAAGATTGATAGCTCCACCCTAAATGACACTGATAGCTCCACCCTAAATGGCACTGATAGTCCCACCTTAAATGGCTTACAGTTCTGTCCTAAGTGACTGATAGTTCCCCTCTAAATGACTGATAGTCCCGCCCTAAATGACTGATAGTCCCGCCCTAAATGACTGATAGTCCCACCCTAAATTACTGATAGTCCCGCCCTAAATTATTGATTGTCCCTCCCTAAATGGCTTACAGTTCTGTCCTAAGTGACCGATAGTTCCCCTCTAAATGACTGATAGTCCCACCCTAAATTACTGATAGTCCCGCCCTAAATTACTGATAGTACCGCCCTAAATTACTGATAGTCCCGCCCTAAAGTACTGATAGTCCCGCCCTAAAGTACTGATAGTCCCTTCCTAAACGACTTACAGTCCTGTCCTAAATGACTGATAGTTCCCTTCTAAATGACTGATAGTCCTACCTTAAAGGACTGATAGTCCCGCCCTAAATTATTGATAGTCACGTCCTAAATTACACTGACAGCCCCTCCCTAGATGACTAATAGCCCCGCCCTAAATTACTGAAAGTCCCGCCCTAAATGACTGATAGTCCCTCCCTAAATGTCTGATAGCACCTTCCTAAACGACACTGATAGCCCTACCTTACATTAATGATAGTCCCGCCCTACATTATTGATAGCCCCGCCCTAAAGGACTGATAGCTCCACCCTAAATGACTGATAGTCCCAACCTAAATAACTGATAGTCCCTTCCTAAATGACTTAAAGTCCTGTCCTAAATGACTGATTGTTCCCCTCTAAATGATTGATAGCCCCACTCTACATGACTGATAGTTCCCTTCTAAATGACTGATGGTCCTACCCTAAAGGACTGATAGTCCTACCCTAAATAACTGACAGTCCCGCTCTAAATTACTGATAGTCCCGCCATAAATGACTGATAGTCCCGTCCCAAATTACACTGATAGCCCCTCCCTGGATGGCTGAGAGCACAGCCCTAATTCACTGATAGGGCCCTCTTAACTGATGTTATGCCCTAGATGACTAATAGCCCCCCTAAACTACTGAAAGTCCTGCCCTAAATGACTGATAGTCCCTCCCTTAAATGACTTACCGTCCTGTCCTAAATGACTGATAGTCCCTCCCTTAAATGACTTACAGTCCTGTTCTAAATGACTGATAGTTCCCTTCTAAATGACTGATAGTACCCTCCCTAAAGGACGGAGAGCCCCACCCTAAATAACTGATAGTCCCGCCCTAAATTACTGATAGTCCCGCCCTGAATGACTGATAGTCCCGTCCTAAATTACACGAATAGCCCCACCCTAGATGGCTGAGAGCCCAGCCCTAATTGACTGATAGCGCCCCCTTAAATGACACTGATATTGTACAATACAATACAATCTAAAAAACCACTAGTTAAAATGCCAGACCTTTGCGTTTAATTCGTCCACGATGAAGTGGCACAGAGCTGCTTTCCAAAAGTACTCTTTAGCGTTGTATTTCAGCAGAGGATTATCCATTGTGTTGGATGCAACCTGAATGAGAAGAGAGCAGAAGATTTTACTGTCACTGTCATTTCATGCATTCAGTTTCCAGTCTCTGGTTTATCAGGGGTTGCCACAGCAGAATGAACCGGCATATGTTTTACACAGTGGATGCATTTACAGCTGCAACCCGGTACTGGGAAACATGCTTACATTCTTACATTCACACACAATTATACACTACGGCCAATTTAGTTTACCCAATTCACCTTTGGGCTGTAGGGGAAAGCAAAGCACCCGAAGAAACCCACGCCAACACGGGGAAAACATGCAAACTCCACACAGAAATACCAAGACTCTAACCAGCGACCTTCTTGCAGTAAACCACTGAGCCACCGTGCCGCCCATGCAAAAAATGTAAATGTGCTGAAATTAAGTTAAGATTAAGTTAAAAATTAAGTTAAACATTGCTAAATCTAATTTGCTTAAATTCACCCCATATTAATTGTTTGCAACCACTCACCTTAAAAGATTTAGTAAATCCAGTGAATCATTTTTTTCAGTGCAGGAAAGAAATATCCTGCAATTTCATTTAGCTTATCTGGATTTGCTAAAAGGCGACACAGTGGCGCAATATGTAGTGCTGTCGCCTTACAGCAAAGTCACATGTTCGAGCCTCGGCTGGGTCAGTTGGCATTTCTTTGTGGAGTTTGCATGTTCTCCCCGCGTTCGCATAAGTTTCTTCCGGCTTCTCCGGTTTCCCCCACATGTCCAAAGACATGCGGTACAGGTGAATTGGGTAGGCTAAATAGTCTGACGTGTATGAGTGTGAATGAGTGTGTATGAGTGTTCCCACTGATGCGTTGCAGGCTTGCAGCTGGAAGGGCATCCGCTGGGTAAAACATATGCTGGATAAGTTGGCGGTTCATTCCGCTGTGGTGACCCCTGATAAATAAAAGGACTAAGCCGATATATGAATGAATGAATGGATTTACTAAAATAACAAAAACTAAAAATAACTAATTAATTTTAGAAAATACAACAAAACTAAATTAATTTAAAAATATTATAACACAATAAATAGAATTCTAACAGTTTTAAAATAAAAGAGACAAAACTAAAATCACAATTCATACTATTAATTAGACCTAATAGTATTTAATTCATTCGTTCATTTTCTTTTCGGCTCAGTACCTTTATTCATCAGGGGTCACCACAGCGGAATGAACCGCCAACTATTCCAGCACATGTTTTAAACAGTGGATGGCATTCCAGCTGCAACCCAGTACAGGGAAACACCCATACACACACACTCATACACTACGGCCAATTTAGTATACTCAATTCACCTGTAGCAAATGGACTGTAGGGGAAACCGGAGCACCCAGAGGAAACCCACGGCAACACGGGGAGAACATGCAAACTCCACACAGAAATGCCAACTGACCCAGTCAGGACTCAAACCAGCGACCTTCTTGCTGTGAGGTGACAGTGCTAACCACTGAGCCACCGTGTCGCCTCCAAACAGTATTTTAAATACACAACAAAACCTAATTCGATAATAACAATAGGCTTTTATTTGCATCTGAATTTCCTTATAAAAAATAAATGGCTAAGTTTAAGACAAGACTTGTGCGTCTCTGACCTGCTCAAAGATCTCGATGGCTTTGGGGTATTGTTCCAGCTGAGCGCTGTACGAGCCCACCTTCAGCAGACACTTATTAGCAGAGCTTAATGAGAAAACAGAAGGCAATACAAATGAGCACACAATTTAAAATGAGCATATGGCTCACAACCAGAGAAAATGGAAGATAGACATACAGTTGAAGTCAGAATTATTAGCCTCCCTTTGATTTATTTTTTAAATGTTTCCCAAAGGATGTTTAACAGAGCAAGGAAATATTCACAGTGTGTCTGATAATATTTCAAGAGTTCACACTTAGCTGATGATTGATTGTAAAGCTTGTTTGGCATGCTGTCCCGGGAGAGAGCCCTGAGCTCATAAGATCCTTGAGCCTGGGGCTCCCTCCCGTTTGCAAGGCGAGAGGGGAGTTTGAGCTCAGGTAGATCTCGAGAAGTCCCCTGCTGTAGTAGCTAATGAACAGATAGTGATTGCTCTTAAGAGATAACTACTTACTAGGAGCATGCCTATTGTTCCCATTTGTATTAGTCAATTAATTTAAGTTGCATATGTTTGGATGGTGGGAGGAGACCGGGAAACCCGGGGGAAACCCACGTGTGCACAGGGAGAAGGTGTAAACTCCTCACAGAAACATTAGCTGGCTTGGTAAGGACTAGAACCAGTGACGTTCTTGCTGTGAGGCAACAGTGCTAACCACTGGGCCACTGTGCCACCCTTCTAGGAAAGCAGGAGGAGTAGGGGGGGAAGGGGGGATTCTTCAAAACGAAGATGGCTGTTATATGAAGCTCAGGGTGTTTATAGTGGAATAGAAATCGTCTGATTGGTGAATTATAAATTGAATAACGTAAGCAATCATAAGCATGTGATCCTCTCGAAATTAGTTTATAAATAAACTTCACTTTAAGAGATATAAGAGAAAGTCTTATGATCTGCAGAGTGTATGATTCTTAATATTAATAAACCCATTCAAATGTCTTTTTTGTGCTCCAGGCTCACATTTATGATAGGGTAAAGCAGAATATAAACACAAACCTGTTTGACTCTTCACCTTTATAGTAGTCTGCGGCCTGTTCGAAATGAGCAATGGCCTACAACACAATCAAAACATTCATGATGGTTACAATAATACTCAGCAGCATTTTTGGAAAAGTATCACCTCATATAAGTTTAAAGGCAAACCTTTTCAATATCCACTAGCTCGGATTCATAGATCTCCGCAATAGTCATGTGATGCTTTGCAGCGATGGTGAACCTTCCCTGTCAATCACATGAAGCACGAGAGAAAAACATTATGTCAACAAGTCATGACAGCAGATCTTCATATGTTGCTTTAATTTATTTTTATCAGTTAATCAAGTTATTTTTAGTCAGAATAAAACCGATTAACTGTTAATCGAAGGATGCGTTTTAACCAATGAATGGTATCAGCTAAATAATTGAAAAATATTTTAAAAATGTTAAGTTTGGATGCATAAATGTGCAACACATATTTGTTAACTTGTGGGAAAGTAATACGTGCAACCACACGTGCCTACACTGTCAAAAATAAAGGTATACGATTTGTCCCTGGGGTGGTACCTTTTCGAACGGTACAAATTTGTACCTAAATGGTCCATATTAATACCTCAAGGGTGCATATTAGTACCTACAAATTTTAAGAGGAACACTTTTGCAATTTTTAGGTACTAACATGTACTCATGAGGTATTAATATGGACCTTTTAGGTACAAATTTGTACTTTTCGAAAAGGTACCACCCCTGGGACAGATTGCGTACGTGTATTTCTGACAGTGTACAGACGTATTTTGCCAAAGAAGCAAAATGAAAGAAGAATATTGCTAGTCACAGTTTGACACAGACGAGTTAATGCCAAACAGGCGCTGATGCTCATTGCTTCTGTCCTGGATCTGCGTACAATTGGAGAAAGAAGCTGCAAAACTAAACTTTCTGAAATGTGCTCTGCTTTGGAAACAAGCTGGCCACAAGTCGGAGCGTCTGGGGTTTCTCTCCATCAGAATGCGATTCGCACCGCTCATAAGCACAACAAATAGCTTATAGTTCTGATTATTTAGTGTACAACCAACAAACCAACCTTTTTGTCCATTTGGAAAATTACAGTAATAGTTCTTACATAATACCCATTTTTAAAATAGCCTATATCAGTGGTTCTCAAACTGTGGTACGTGTACCACTAGTGGTACGCGGGCTAACGTCTAGTGGTACGTGGAGGAATCACTGAGTAATGAATTTAATTTGCACAATAGCATCAATGTGATCAGCATTGGCTGTAATCCTACAATCAAACCGCTGTGCATAAAATGTTTACTTTCGTGCATCGCATAATCAGCTGCTAAAAAATCAATTCAATTGGCGCAGAACTAGAGAAAGAGGTGCGTGGTGCTTGGAAAGCAGATACTCGCTAGAGCAGTTGTCTCAAACCCTCGGGACACAGACCATCACCGGTTTATAGGTCAATTGGTACCAGGTCGCATAAAAAATCATGAATTATTTCCGTTTTATTTATAATCTGAGTCTGAACGATCATTTATTGGAAAAAAACTTTTATTTTGAAATATGACCAATTTCTCTTGTTACATCTCAGTCACTTGAGTGCCAAAATTTAACCAACTGATTAGCAAGATGATTACTGCAGCACAACGCGCATGTATATTCCAGGCGTGCCGAGTTGAAAACGTCTTTTCAGAATGCTGCACGGCGAGTCACGTGACAAGAACCGACTGATATGCTACTTTGTTTTAATACCGGTGATTATGGTGGTACATGGAGTGACAATTTTTTTCTGAGGTGGTACTTTGTAAAAATAGTTTGAGAACCACTGGCCTATATGATCTACGAATCAAACAAATTCAGAGCTTTGTTGATTTTTGCATGAAGATAACTCCACACTAAACTGAAGCTTTCATTTCACAGCTTATTAAACATGTATGCAAATTAATGCAATATCATATGTAAACAACAAAATTGTTAAACGCTATTGACCTTATTCTTCAATGCTGAAGTGCGCTTGTTTTCGCGATTGTTATAGAACTTTCGATTCAGTCGCCTATGGGGGAAATGACTAGGAATAATAAACGGCAGAAAACGGTCCGACTACTTACTCTACAAACAAGCGTTTGCATGATTATACAGACAAAAGCAGAATCATATACTAATCAAATATCAGTTTTTGTTCTTCCGTCAAATAAAAATATCAGGCTACCTCAAATCAATCGCTCCAGGGAAAACATGCAATTAATTAATGCTCTGTTGTTATTCTTATATCACAAACCTGTCAACATTTTTAAAAGAAGTCATTAGTTTAAGAATTATGTCTTGAGCATGTGGTTTTACCTTTGTTTCCTCTTTCACTCGCGGTTCAATTGTTGAATACTTGTTAAGTGTCGGCTACTATTTACCTTATTCTCTGTGTACGAGCGGGCGCAGCCATTTGAATCATTTTGGTCCGAGAATTCCGGTCTCATTCACTTCCCTTCATTTTTGGACATTAAAAACGGCTCGTTTTGCTGCTTGGTGTTGCACACATATATGATTGGACAAGTAGCCTATGTCGGTTATTGAAACAGATTCAGTCAGTGTTTTCGTTTTGTTATCATTCATTTATTCATTCATTTTCTTGTCGGCTTCGTCCCTTTATTAATCGGGGGTCGCCACAGCGGAATGAATCGCCAACTTATCCAGCAAGTTTTTACGCAGCGGATGCCCTTCCAGCCGCAACCCATCTCTGGGAAACATACACATAAACATTCATACACAAAATCATACACTACGGACAATTTAGCCTACCCAATTCACCTGTACTGCATATCTTTGGACTGTGGGGGAAACTGGAGCACCCGGAGGAAACCCACGCAGGGAGAACATGCAAACTCCACAAAGAAACACCAACTGAGCCGAGGCTCGAACCAGCGACCCAGCGACCCTCTTGCTGTAAGGCGACAGCACTACCTACTGCGCTACATTTGTAATTTAAGTGAAAAATACATGTATCTAGGGCAGGACTATTTATTTAATTCTTTTTATTTAGTTTATTCTGTTTTCCTATGCTGTTGGAAACACTGCGACTGCCTGAAGATGTTCTGTTGTTAATATGTTTTGTAGGCTAGGCTGTTGTTTAGTATTTTAAAACGCAATGTTCAATGTGTCACACAAAATAGACACGTCAATTAATTTTTAAAATTAAATAATAATTTAATCTTAATCTGACCAGTTAACGGGAAATATTCAGTTAATGATTTATTGTTATCGGTTGGCAAAATAGACCAAAATAAGTCCATCCCATCCTTGATTGAAATAAATTGACTAGGAAAATTCATTTGATTCTACTCAATGTAAACTACTTTACATTACTTGTGTAATTTTTATACAGTGTTTGTACTATTTACATGTTCAGTAAGATTAACACACCATAAAAAATGCATTCATTTTATGCATCAACAATATGTGTGTTTAAATAAAGATGCCAAGTCTTACCATGTCTGTATAGATATCGATGGCTGCGTTTAAACAGTTGATGGCCTCTGTGTGATTTATTCAAACAGAATGAAACAAAACGTCAGCAAGATATTTTCAAAAGAGTCGAGAGAAAGTCTCACGATACAGCACATACACTAACTGATAGAAGTCTTGTCGCCTTTCCAAGTTTTAGGAACAACAAATAATAACTTGAGTTCTAGTTGATCATTTGGTATCAGAAGTGGCTCATATGAAAGGCAAAAACCTCTAGATTACACTTACCAAAATAAAATGTGATCATGCCTTGATTTTTAATTATTTAATTAGGACAGTAAGCTCTGACTTTCACTTTACATCTCTGCAAAGACTCAAATCACTTATTAATAAAGTCATCTGGAATGGCAAAGAAAGCGTTCTTGCAGGACTCCCAGAGTTGCATTCATCTTCAATGCCAACTCCTTCATCTTACCCCAGACATGCTCAATAATGTTCATGTCTGGTGACTGGGCTGGCCAATCCTGGAGCACCTTGACCTGCTTTCAGTAGCTTTGCTGTGGAGGCTGAAGTATGAGAAGGAGCGCTATCCTGCTGAAGAATTTGCCCACTTCTGTGGTTTGTAATGTAATGGGCAGCACAAATGTCTTGATACCTCAGGCTGTTGATGTTACCATCCACTCTGCAGATCTCTCACACTGAATGCAACCCCAAACCATGATTTTTCCTTCACCAAACTTGACTGATTTCTGTAAGAATTATGGGTCCATGCGGGTTCCAGTAGGTCTTCTGCAGTATTTGTGATGATTGGGATGCAGCTCAACAGATGATTCATCAGAGAAATCCACCTTCTGCCACTTCTCCAAATGATCAACTAGAAGTCAAGTTATTATTTGTTGCTCTTAAACTGGGATTGACGACAACAATACAACCAATAGCACATTAATAAAAGATGAAAATTGCTGTTATTTTCTTCAATATTGATTAAAGTATTAATTATTGCCCCCACCTTGAGGATCTGCTTTCTTATAAGCATTTCCAGCATCAACAAAGCTGGTGGCCGAGTCCAGTTTATTCTGCATCTGCATGTGAAGTCTTGCCGCTTGGCAGAAAGCATTGCCCGCAGCTAAAACAACCAACAAATCAGTGTTTAAGTTACTGACAGTAATGAGAATAACTCATCTAGAGCAGGACAAAAGCTTAAAATACATAAAATACATCAATTATGACAAGTCTACAGCAGCTTGAGCTACGAATAAAGGGATAGTTCACCTCAAAATGGAAATGTGGTCACACTTTATTTTGATGGTCCATTTTTTAAATTTAAGTTACATTGCATCTACATGCAAACTTATTCTTATTTAAGAGTTCACACTTAGATATTGCTTGATGATATTAGCAGCTTTGACATGCTCTCCTGGGAGAGAACCCTAAGCTTGGAGATAATCAGCCCAGGGCTCCCGCCTGGTCGATAGAGCATGTAAGGGGAGTACGAGATGAGGTGGTTCTTGGGAGTTCCCTGTAGTAAAGAAGGAAAGTGGGAGAAGGGGTGGATGGGGGGTTTCTTCAGAAAAAAAAGATAAGGGTGTAATTTTTTGCTAGGCTACTGTAACCCCACCGGTCCTACGCCACCCAACCCACTCCGGGGTGTCAACTTTTTTTGGTAGTAATTTGGTAATACAAGCTTCAGTGAATCAAATTTATGAATGTATTTAAATTCCATCCGATTTATTGATAAAATGTATACGTTTTCAGTGTTTTGAGGGATATTTTGTGACTATTTACGAGGTTGCTGTAGGTCCAACTATAAAATTATGGGCTCTATTTTGACGGTCCATGCGCAGAGCGCAAAATGCAGGGCGCAAACGCTTTCAGGGCATGTCAGAACACATTTTTGCTAACTTAAGGACGGGAAAATCCACTTTGCGCCATGGCGCATGGTCTAAAAGGGTTGAGTTTATTTTCTTAATGAGTTATAGGTGTGTTTTGAGAATAAACCAATTAGAGTCTCATCTCCAATTCCCTTTAAGAGTCAGCTGCGTCGCACCAAGAGCGCATTCGCTATTTACAGGACGCAAAGTAAGTCTAAGTGAAAATCTGAACATTTCACCAGCAAACAGTTAACAGTTAACAGCTTTTTTTAACAGAAAACTGTTAAACAGAGCATCTACTGCATGAGAATGAGAGATAATGGATCACTTTCACTTTCGCTCTTGGATAGGGAAACCTTTATGCACAGACATCAATCAGTCTATAAATAATTAATTGCGTTTGTTAAGAGCAAATATTCGTTTCAAAACTATTTCTAAATTCAGTTCTAATTTCCAGCAAATTAATAATTGAACAATAATAACGAAGTGTGTTCAAAAACCTGAGTTATATCCTAAAACACATGCTGTGCCCCATATGGTCTAAAACCTGACAGGTGGGCAAATCTAAGCTTGTTTTTAATAAAACAAATATAAATATGGATATAATAAATAATACTGCTAATAATAATAACATTATACAAAAGCAAATTGTTATGAATGAACTGAAAAAGCCTTCCGAGATGAAGAAGACATAAAAGCAGTGATTTTTCATATTTATGTAGTTTTTTTTAGTCTGCATGCAGATGAAAACACGTATCTTACAAGAAACTTGTTTTGTATTGAATTTAATTGAATTGAATTTTATTTGACAGATTAAAAAGTATCCCATACACTTTGTTATAAAAACTGTTGAGGATAAAAACACAATATAGCCCTGGGCTTATTTCCATTGTGGTCCTCTGTTGAATAAAACAATGTATGGCTTTAAAATACCAATGATGCATAAAACAAACAGTCGCCACAGCGGTATGAACAGTCAACTTATCCAGCATATGTTCTACACAGCTAATGGCCTTCCAGCCGCAACCCTATTCACACTCAAGTCACATATAAAACAAAATATCCTCGTCCATCATGCAAACTAATTATCCTCATCAAACAACCATCTTTTGATAGCTTTTTTGAACAACCTTAAATCTTTTATTTCCTTGATTGATTTTAGTAGTTTGTTCTACATGATTGCACTTGTATATAAAACATATTTTTCCCCACTAAATTTCTAAATTTAAATAAACAAATATTAAAATCCCAACCCCTAGTACAGTATGAGTGCTGTTGCTTCACCATTTGAAAATAGATTGAAAATAGAACCACATTATTAAATATTTTACGTACGATTCCCAGTTTTAAAAAACACACTTTATTACTAACAGTTAACATACCTAATTCATTAAAAGATTTGTTGTGTAAATGTGCTCTAGGATAAATTTTTAAAATTATTCGTACTAATTTATTTTGTGTCTTTTGCAATTTTTCCTTCATACTCTGTGAGCAGCTACTGTACCAAAATGATGTAACATAATCAAAATGGGGTTGAATTAAAGCTCCTGCCAACAATTTTAAAGAATGAACATCCAACAGATCAGCTTGCAAATACTTAAGATGTCTATCGGCGCTCTAGAACTGCCAGTTTTAGATTGTTGAATTATATTTTGCCTAGCATTGATTGGCGCAATTTTGCATGCACAATGTTATGAACTGTTACAGGGGGGTCAAATGTATATTTTTAATTTACATTTTTTAATTATTAATAATTAAGGTATACAGTTGAAGTCAGAATTATTAGCCCCCCTTTTATTTATTTATTTTTTTTTTTATATATATTTCCCAAAGTTTAACAGAGCAAGGAAATTTTCACAGTATGTCTGATAATATTTTTTTCTTCTGGAGAAAGTCTTATTTGCTTTATTTCGGCTAGAATAAAAGCAGATTTAATTTTTTTAAAGCAATTTTAAGGTCAAAATTATTAGCCCCTTTAAGCTATATATGTTTTAATAGTCTACAGAACAAACCATCATTATACAATAACTTGCCTAATTACCCTAACCTGCCTAGTTAACCTAATTAACCTAGTTAAGCCTTTAAATGTCACTTTAAGCTGTATAGAAGTGTCTAGAAGAATATCTAGTCAAATATTATTTACTGTCATCATGGCAAAGATAAAATAAATCAGTTATTAGAGATGAGTTATAAAAACTATTATGTTTAGAAATGTGTTGACAAAATCTGCTCTCCGTTAAAGAGAAATTGGGTAAAAATAAACAGGGGGCTAATAATTCTGACTACAACTGTAGATCAGAGATCAGGGAAAGCTATTTACTAAAGGGCTGAGCGCCCACTCATCTTGTTTTGATGTCCTTCAGGGGGGGGATCAAGCGTTAATTAGGTGGTCAATCCCCCTTTAACTCCCCAGTATTTCACACCCTGGTCACCACAGAGGAATGAACCGCCAATATTATGCATTATGTGAAATAATCAGCCACTTTGCATGTAAACATGAAATGCATACCACTCCAGTTTTTGGCCATCTTGAACATGTTGGCAGCTCTGGCATACATTTCGCATGCATCCTCCACCTTATGATTCCCCCTATAAAACATCACAAATCTTCAAATCAACAGCCATTTCGAAAGCAACGTGTTATAACGCGTCGTAGCCTGTCTAATGCAGCTCTATTATAGCATTGCGTGTCGCATCATGGAAATATTTGACATTGGACTGTCAAACGCGGAGGCATAAACATTCAGTCGACTCATTTTACACATCGCACATAATGAAAAACGGACGAATAAGAATGCATTCACAAGATATAGGTAGGTTATGCATGCTTTAAATGAGAATACTTTAGGATATTATACAATATACAGTATACAACGCGGATGGATACACGTTCATTTTCATACATCGCATATAGCCTAATAAAGAACCGACGAATAATAAGAATGCATTGACAAGATGTTAGGCTCTATTTGAAATGACTACAGGACATTGGACGTCTTATGAATGTCAGATCGTGACCAAAATCGCTGTCTCACCCGAACATCCCTCCGAGAAATGAACCCGAGGATTTGACTTTTTTGTCCGCCTCCGCCATCAGCTGCATGGCCTCCTTCTCTTTGCCGGAATTGTCCATGATTGCGTGTAAAGGATCGGTAAAGGCCCCGGGTTTGTTGATATAGAGTGCGGTTTAATGCAGAATCATGAAGGATGTGAATCTCCTCCTCCTCCTCCTGCTGCTGCTGCTGCTGTCGGGTGATGCTGATGCTGCGCGTTCATGAGCGAGAAACTGCGACACTCTTTGGCTGAGAGGCGAAGCCACGCCCACTTATTATCATACGCAGAGCTGGGAAAGAAATGCATTGATGAATACACGTTCATAATATTAGAATTATAATGAAAAATCAAAGTGTCTGTTGTCATCAACTTATTCATCGATTTGTGTAAGTAGATTAAATTAAAACACCATTTTTTAAATACTGCAGAGACATAAATCTCTTTATTCTGCAGCATTTATGTATAACCTACGTCAAACTTTAGTTTTATTCATGTGTATGGAGGAGTTTACAACGGGATATTCATACATATAGGCTAGTTTATAGACAGTGGCGCCCCCAGAAAATATTCTTAAGGGTGGCCAGATGAGGCCACACCAAATCTTGGGGTGACACACACACACACACACACACACACACACACATACACACACAAATTCAGTGTTAGTGTTATTTTTATTTTTATTTTTTAGTAAACTAAATACTGTTGTTTTAATTAATTTAATTAACTGATCTGTAAACAGGGGCGGACTGGCCATCTGGCAATTCTGGCAAATGCCAGAAGGGCCGGACCATTTTTTAAATGTGGGCCGGTCAGCTATTTTTTTATTTTTTTATTTTTTAATATGTATTGTTTTCACATGCAGGCAGCTTTTATCTCTTGCAAGATGTGAGTATTATGATGATAATGATGATGATGATGATGATGATAATAGTAATAATAATAATAAATGTTAAGCATTGGCCCAATCAACAATGACCGGCTGGTTTCGAGATGGGCTGACCCAAAATCTGGCTAGAATGTCAAAAAAAAAAAAGTAAAACTCTGCCGAAATGCATAAAATTAACAGAAATAGTCTCGAAAGAGGGCAGCGGAGGGGCGCAAGAAGGATGCTTTTTCAAGCCTCGGCTGGGTTAGTTGGTGTTTCTGTGTGGAGTTTGCATGTTCGCGTGGGTTTCCTCCTGGTTTCCCTCACAAGTCCAAACATGTGCTGTAGGTGAATTGGGTAGGCTTAATTGTCCATAGTGCATGTATGTGAATGTGTGTGTATAGGGGTTTCACAGTGCGTTGCACTTTGGAGGGCATCTGCTGCGTAAAACATATGGTGGACAAGTTGGCGGTTCATTCCGCTGTGGTGATCCCAGATTAATAAAGGGACTAAGCAAAGAAAATGAATGAATGATCACATATATAAATTTGTTTTTGTTCCTGTCACATACATTAAATGTTTAAATATCTATTACATACAGTATATGGTGATATTATTTCACCATCTGTACACCAAAATAAGTAGTGAATGTGCGTGTCCGTGCATGGGGCTGTGTCGGTGTAGTAATGTGGGCTGGTGTGGCTACAGTGCCAGGGCTGATTTTTAGTCCCAGTCCGCCCCTGTCTGTAAATATTTCATCATTCGTTCATTTTCTTGTCGACTTAGTCCGGGGTCGCCACAGCAGATTGAACCGCCAACTTATCCAGCACATTTTTACGCAGCGGATGCCCTTCCAGCCGAAACCCATCTGGGAATTAAATATTTCAATTATTACCAAATATTATCACTATATATTATTACTAAAAATAATTATGATAACTTAATTAATAACAATCTGAACAAAAGGCATTACTGTATACACACACTTACTATACAGACCCTGATAATATAGTTTATCCATATTTCTTTTTGAGCAACAATATTATCAATACAGCGTCTTCTATCAATGTGCCCTAAAAAACTATTGAATTTTTTGGCCTTTGTAAGTCAACCAGCCAGAAAACTGAGGTGCTAAACAATTCTAAAAAGCTGATTTGAAAATGCATTTATTTATTTATTTGGTTTTAAATTGGACAAAACACAATGCTTTTGCGCCATGTGCTTCAGACTTGCACCTGGTTGGTTAAAATGGTTAAAATAGAGCCCCTTTTGTTATAAAATGTGTTTTCATTTATTTATTTTCTTGTCGGCTCAATCCCTTTATTAATACGGGGTCGCCACAGCAGAATGAACCGCCAACTTATCCAGCAAGTTTTTACGCACCGGATGCCCTTCCAGCCACAACCCATCTCTGGGAAACATCCACACATACACACCCACTCGCATGTCTTTGGACTGTGGGGGAAACCGGAGCACCCACACTCTCAGAAAAAAAGGTACAATGAGGGTACAATTTTGTTCCTAGAGGGAACAAAATATAAAATTGTACCTTTAAAGGTCCCATATTGGTCCTTAGGGTACAATTTTGTACCCAAATGGGCTATAAAGGTACAAATGTCCAGATTTAGGTTTGAAAGGTACATTTTTGTACCTTTTATAGCACATTTGGATACAAAATTGTACCGTAAAGGACCAATTTGGCACCTTTAAAGGTACAATTATATATTTTGTTTCCCTATAGGAACAAAATTGTACCCTCAGCTCATGATAAGATCAAGACACTATATAACACTAATTTAAATGTATTAATACTTAATATTAATACTAAAATACATAATTTAAAAATATAATAAATAAATAAATTGATTGAATTAAATATTTTAATAATAAATAAAAAAAAATTCATGTATTTAAATTACATTTTTTCGCAAAAATGTTAATAATTTAATTTATAATTGAATGTAATTTTAATCATTAAAAACATAAATACTGGTCTTTGCTTACTGTTTAAGACCCTATAGTTTATGGGATGTAGAATAAGAACTATGCAGAGTGACAGCATCTTCATACAGGTGGTGATGTTGCTGTCTCTTTAAGAATTTGGCTTGTTGAGACCTTATAGTAGTGTTTGTTACTGAGGCGGTCGGTAGAGTATGCTGGCTGTTTACACAGAACTTCGCACGCTCTTCAAAGGAAAGTCTATTTTGGAGTCCACACTTTTCAGGTAAGAATGTATTAAAGATATATTTTCAGTCTCATTTTTACATGTGAAGTCGTGTTCTGTTGATTTTGTCTGACTCTCGGGTCTCGGCTTTCCCCCGCTTTAAGTGCTCCGGGCTGGCCTGCAGGATGGAGTTTGCTAAGATGTCTGCAGCTTATTAAAGAAGTTAATACAATGTGATATCGAAGTCACCGAGGGACATAACATTATAGACGGTGAGTACTAACGTTATATGCTGTTAGTTTTCTCGGTGTAAAAGTTCCCTTTATCGCCTACGTAACGTATTCGCGCCTTATATACGTTACGTTACGTTACTGCTTTATTAATAAGTGTTGCCACGGCGGAATATAATCGGAACCCAAATAGCAAAATACACTCGGGCCAGTTGCGGCGGCAGAAGCGAGCCGACGCTGCCGTATCCGTGCACCGAAATCGGGCCGTGAGTAATGTGCGGTGTGGCCCGGAGCTCGCGCGACTAAAGTCTTCATATACCTTGATATAAAACCTTTTGTTATTAATACTGGAAATTTGAAATTATCGATGATGTTTTATATTTTGAGGCCATTTTTCTAGCCACGGTTGACCGCTGAAATGTAATTTTAGAGGTTATATAAGTTACACCGCCATTTTGTGAAGAAAAATCACAATTTTGTCACCGGCAAAGCGACTGATTATGTAAACGTGGCTAGTTACAAACGTGGCGTGTGTATGCTTGTACATATCTTCGTTTCAGTGTCTAAGTTACATTAATGTTGAGGAGTGTCCACAAACTCTCATGTCCAGAATTGTTGGTGCTTTACTATCGTTTAACGTTATACTTATGTTAATGTAGAATTATTAACATACCACGTTTTATAAATCGACGTTTTAGGTTATACTTTGTTCTTTAATGTAATAATTTGTCTCATCTGTTCTGAAACTGGTACCTTGAGCTATTTTACCTATTTTATTAATATCTCAAAATAAGTAAATAGTTATTGCTTTATCTTATTGCTTTCCAGAAGTTTTTGAAGTTTCCAATTGTCTTTCAGGACAAGATTGAACAACAGAATGCAGCCTAACAGCATCAGACCAATGAAGGCATGTCATATGAAAGCATGGCTCAGTTACAAGATGTAAGTATGTCTCATTATCTATACCATGGTTTTACATACTATTTTAAATGTGTAGGTTTTTACTTACAAACAACAATAAATGTACACCCACATGTTTAAAATTATTTTCTAGGTTTTCATCAAAAGATGAGAGATCAACTGAAGAATGCTATGGATCTGACTCTAAGGTACTCTTTCTAAACTTTCTCCACTTGATTAATATTATTAAATTCTAGCTTTGTATGGATTCCTTCATATTTGTTTGTATGCCACATCTTATGTTCCAGGAATTGATTTTACAGCAGCACTTCTCATGTTGCCAGCCTTGTTAAGCGAGACACTTCAACATTTCGTTGTGCTCAGGTGTGTATGTTGTTTTCTGTTTAGTATATGCTGTGATAAATACATTTTATAATGCTTGATATTCTTTATATTAGGATGACGCAGTGGGTAGTGCTGTCACCTTACGGCAAGAAGGTCGCTGGTTCGAGCCTCAGCTGGGTCAGTTGGCATTTGTGTGAGGAGTTTGCATATTCTTCCAGTGTTCGTGAGGGTTTCCTCCAAGTGCTCCGGTTTCCCCACAAGTTCAAAGACATGCGCTATAGCTGAATTTGGTAAGCTTATTTGTCTGTAGTGTATAAATGTGTGTGTGAATAAGTGTGTCTGGATGTTTCGTAATACTGGGTTGCAGCTAGAAGGGCATATGCTGCATAAAACATGCTGGATAAGTTGGTGGTTCATTCCACTGTGGCGACCCTAGATTAATAAAGGGACTAAGCCGAAAAGAAACTGAATGAATGAATGAAATTTATATTAGTCTTTTAATCTGTGATACTTTTTTTTTTTTAATCAGTGAATATTAATTATTTTCCTTTCTATGCATGTTGATTTTCTCTTCATCAGTGATAGAGTGACTGATATTAATGTAATTATTGCTTTGTCATTTACAGTGAATCATCTTCACCACATCCAACAGTTCAAGTACAGGAGGAGGCCACCGACTGGACAACTGTGTTAACAAGACGAGTCACGGCAGTCTTCAGAGTTGATGGGATTGGGATTGGCCGGGCTAATGATGTGGACGAATATACATTTTTGACATATCCATCTTATTAGAAGAACACCTTGATGTTTCTGCAGTGGAATGTTTTGAATGAACGGTGGACGGTGACAAGCCTTGATCTACTCCAGTTACCAGAGTGATCAACCTTGTTTTTTGTTTCTCTACATGCTCTTGGGATAATCACAATCATCAAGTGAATCCAGCACACTGCTATCATTCATGCATAAAGCAAATTTTTAAATAACTTGTGGTCCTGATGACTATCAAAGAACATTTTCCAGATATGAGTGCTTTACATGTCATGTTTATCAAAAGCATAAACACATATTGTGTTATAACAAATTACAACTCCACTTGAGGATGATGAGGAGTAATCTACTGATGTTGAGGAAGAGGCTACTGATGTTTTTGGTTTTCTGCACTGTTGAAGCAATTTATAGAGAAACATTGCCTTCATTCTGAAATTCAGAGAAAATGTTGATGACAAATTATTTATTATGACCGAGTATTCTGACTAAAGACAAATACTTTGGACTTTATAAAGTGCAGTACTTGATGTAACCTGTGTAATGTGTTTATAAATCTTAAACAGTATTCTTGTGGTCTTTGTATTAAGTGTAAATTATTTAGTTTTTATTCTTATCTAAATTGTTCTTTTTACATGTCTGCTTTATACTTGCTGTGTAATTTTATTTCTTAACACATTCAGTTGTGAGTTGTAATGAAATATTTCTACATTAATAAATAAAAATGGACATCTGTGAACCAAAATATTTTATTTATTTATTTGTGCATGCAGTCACCAAAAGATCAAAATGCCTGGGTCAGTACCCTGAAAATACTATACAATATAAAAAGGTACATTTTTGTACCTTCAGTGTCTAGGGTACAAAATTGTCCCTTAAAGGGTACAAATGTAGAAGGTACAATTTTGTACCTTTAAATAGAGGTACAAATTTGTACCCTTAAGGGTACCACCCCAGTGACGGGCTATTTGTACCCTAAAAGGTACAATTTTGTACCTTTTTTTCTGAGAGTGCAGAGGAAACCCACGCCAACGCAGGGAGAACATGCAAACTCCACACAGAAACGTCAACTGAGCCGAGACTCGAAACAGCGACCCAGCGACCTTCTTGCTGTGGCGACAGCACTACCTACTGCGCCACTGCTTCGTCCTAAAATGTGTTTTGAAGAATAGAATTGCAAAAAACAAACAACAACAAAAAATAATAATAATAATAAAAAACATTTTTATATTTGTTTTTAATATTATTTATATTATATTAATTAATATATTTTAATTTATGTTTTAATTTTGTAATTTATTTTTGTTGTTTGTATAAACATCTTTTAATTATTTGTTTAATTATAAAACTGATTTTAGTAGTTTTCAGAAATCGTGATTTTTAATTTGAGTTCTAAATATTTCAGTTGCAACAAAATGTTGAAAAATAAGACTTTTAAGAAATGGTGGCAATTTAGCCTACACAATCAAGAGATATAGTACTATTCCAACTCATTATGTGCATAACATGGTCTACAATGAGCACAAAGATCACCTTCAGGACTTTCTGTATGAAAGACAGAAGTTTCTGTATGAAACTTGTACAAAAGCTACACTAAAATAAAAAAAGAAAAACAAGTTTTATGAATAAAACGTATAAATAATTTTTTTTATAAACACCTCATGTACAGTAGAGTTGAATGAGGTGCAGAGAAGCTGACTTAAACTTGCTCAGAGAAAGGTTGTTGTTATCAATCATTGTTTACTTCACTAAGTCAGTTTAATGGATTGATCAAATAGTCCTATCGATAAGGTTTGTTGTAGGCCTAGTTTCAAAATACAAAATAGGCAAATAACTGAGAAAGCATCAGTCTGAAGCCCCATTTTTATGATGCCATCTTGTAGAGTTATCACGACGTATTTTACAGTATTTTAAAAATACAAAACACTAAAGTAATATATATATATATATATATATATATATATATATATATATATATATATATATATATATATATATATATATATATATATATATATATATATATATATATTGTATACAATATATACAATAAAGCAAAATATTAACCCATTTCCATAAACCCTGTCAAATACAAATTACAATTTAGTATTTAAAATACGTATTTTAAATATATGTATCATGAATACTGCCCATCCCTGGCTATTACTGTACAAGTAACTGTAAGATCTAAAATTATATTTACTGAAAAAACACGATGTTTACGCTCAGCGCATGTCCGGAAGTGATATCAGTTGGCGCCAAACTCGAAGCCTCGCTAGACGTCACTAACTGAGGAAGTAAACAAGCTGGCTGCTGTAAGTACTAAACTCAATAAAACGAGCTCAATTGTGTTTCTTTAGTAAATTATATGTGGATTTGACGTTACTTATGTTTGAGTTCATTTTCCCACAATGTAGTTAGTGCGAGCTGTGAAACGTCGGTTGACGTAAATAGTCTCAGGCAGTGACGTGTAGCGTTGCTTCATTATTTTGGAAATATTTCACCCGTTTATATTTGTTTGAGGCTCTTCATGTTTCATATAACGTTATAGGAATAATATCATAAAAGTATTCTGCTATAAATCCTGTTAATGCATCAGTAGAACAGCAGGTCTGTGTTTACTCTATTCATTTGAATTTGGATATTGATCAGTAAACGGACAGTCTTGTTTCTGTGACACATTGCTAGCTTTGTTTGTTGTGATTTTCCTCTCAGAATTAGTTAACTACTTGGTAAAGTCTAATAATAGATTAAGTGGCATACAGCTGTGGATACCCATGTCAATATACCGTAATTTTTGTGATGCTGTACAACAATAATTCATAGTTTTATGTTACCGTGAGGGCTGGGTTTAGTGTATTAGTAGATGTTAATAAAATACTATTAATGGGTAATTTAATGACAAATATAAATAATAATCGTTATAATTGCTGTTTACATTACTGTGAGGGTTGGTTTAGGGTTTTGGTTAGGGTAGACGTTAATAAAATACTATTTAATGGGTAATTTAATGACAAATATAAATAATTCTCGTTTCAATAGCTGTTTTTCATTACTGTAAGGGTTGGTGTAGACATTAATAAAATACTACTTAATGGTTAACTTAATGGCAAATATAAATAATTCTCATTAAAACAAATTTTTTACATTACTATGAGGGTTGGAGTTTGCATGTTCTCCCTGCCTTTGCATGGGTTTCCTCCGGGTGCTCCGGTTTCCCCCACAGTCCAAAGACATGCGGTACAGGTGAATTTGGTTGGGTAAATTGTCCGTAGTGTATGAGTGTGTGTGTGCATGTGTGTGTGGATGTTTCTCAGAGATGGGTTGCGACTGGAAGGGCATCCACTGCGTAAAAAACTTGCTGGATAAGTTGGCGGTTCATTCCGCTGTGGCGACCCCGGATTAATAAAGGGACTAAGCCGACAAGAAATTGAATGAATGACTATGAGGGTTGGGTTTAGGGTTTTGGTTAGGTTAGACAGTAATAAAATACTATTTAATAGCAAATTTAATGACAAATATGAACGGTTCTCGTTATAATTGCTGTTTTGGCATTACTATAAGGGTTGGTTTAGGGTTTTGGTTAGGGTAGACGTTAATAAAATACTATTTAATGGGTAATTTAATGACAAATATAAATAATAATCGTTAGAATTGCTGTTTACATTACTGTGAGGGGTTGGGTTTAGGGTTTTGGTTAGGGTAGACGTTAATAAATACTATTTAATGGGTAATTTAATGACAAATATAAATAATAATCGTTATAATTGCTGTTTACATTACTGTGTGGGTTGGTTTAGGGTTTTGGTTAGGGTAGACGTTAATAAAATACTATTTAATGAGTAATTTAATGACAAATATAAATAATAATCGTTATAATTGCTGTTTACATTACTGTGAGGGGTTGGGTTTAGGGTTTTGGTTAGGGTAGACGTTAATAAATACTATTTAATGGGTAATTTAATGACAAATATAAATAATAATCGTTATAATTGCTGTTTACATTACTGTGTGGGTTGGTTTAGGGTTTTGGTTAGGGTAAGCGTTAATAAAATACTATTTAATGGGTAATTTAATGACAAATATAAATAACTCTTGTTATAATGGCTGTTTTTACATTACTGTGAGGGTTGGAGTAGGGGTAGATGTTATATAAAATACAATTTAATGGGTAATTTAATGAAAAGTATAAAAAAGACTTATTAAAACTACTTTTTTACATTACATTGAGGGTTGGGTTTAGGGTTTTGGTTGGGGTAGATGTTAATAAAGTACAATTAATGGGTAATTTAATGAAAAATATAAATAACTCTTGTTATAATGGCTGTTTTTACATTACTGTAAGGGTTGGAGTAGGGGTAGATGTTAATAATATACAATGAAAGGGTATTTTAATAAATAATATAAATAACTTTCGTTATAATTGCTGTTTTTACATTACTGTGAGGTTTGGGGTTGGGGTAGAAATTAATAAAATACAATAAATGGGCAGTTTAATGAAGAATATAAATAATTCTTGTTATAATTGCTGTTTTTACATTACTGTGAGGGTTGGGTTTAGGGTTTGGGTTGAAGTAGACGTTAATAAAGTACATTTATTGGGGGATTTAATGAAAAATATAAATATTCTTGCAATAATTGCTGTTTTTACTTTACTGT
The DNA here is from genome assembly GCF_052040795.2 of Danio rerio. Classification (NCBI taxonomy): domain Eukaryota; kingdom Metazoa; phylum Chordata; class Actinopteri; order Cypriniformes; family Danionidae; genus Danio; species Danio rerio. The sequence goes on from NC_141037.1 coordinate 5,294,602, forward strand.
GAGGGTTGGGTTTAGGGTTTGGGTTGAAGTAGACGTTAATAAAGTACATTTATTGGGGGATTTAATGAAAAATATAAATATTCTTGCAATAATTGCTGTTTTTACATTACTGTGAGGGTTGGGTTTAGGGTTTGCGTAGCGGTAGACGCTAATAAAATACAATTAATGGGTAATTTAATAAAAAATATGAATAATTCTCATTATAATTACTATTTTTACATTACAGTGAGGGTCTGGTTTAGGGTTTGGGTGGAAGTAGATGTTAATAAAATAGATTTAATGGGTAATTTAATGAAAAATATGAATACTTTTCATTACAATTGCTGTTTTGACATTACTGAGAGTTGGGGTCAGGCTAGATGTTAATAAAATGCAATTAAAGGGTAATTTAATAATTAATATAAATAATTCTTGTTAACGTACATCCACAGCTTTTAGCAACAACAGACTTATCGAGAAGGTTAAAAAAATGAGCAGTCAGGGTTCAAGCCGAGGATCATGGAGAGGTGGAAACAGCTCAGGATCTGGAGGATGGAGAGGTGGAGGAGGGTGGAGAGGAGGAAGAGGATGGAGTAATGGTCAGTATAGAGGCTGGAGAGGCCGTCAGTGGAGTGGAGGAGGAGGAGGAGGAAGAGGAAACTATTCAAACAACAATACACAAAAGGGTTAGTAGCATTAGTCACGATACATAGTATTATTACAATCATTGTCTAGGATGTCAAAGAAGTAACATAAAAGAGACCATGTGACAAAATAAAATGTTTTTAGGAAGCCCTCGGAGTTGGGTCCATTTATTTATCTTTTTTTCAAGCAAATAATGGACCCATTTCTGTGTTTCTCAGCAGGCACTGTTGTCCATAGTTGGGTAAACTTAGAGCGCAGTGAATGGGAGAGTACAACAAATAATTTATTTTGCAATCCTATTTGCTTAAATAATAAAAAAAAACTCCAGGATGGTGTTATCAGGACTTACAGAAAAAGGAAAATCTAGTTTGATACTGAAAACAGCAGCCAGAAGAGAGAATAATGTCAATTTTACTGTCCTACCCCCATAGATGTTGCATTACAAACAGCTCGCATCAGCATTGGTTTTTTGTAATTTGATGCAAAGATGATATAATGCATACATAAATACATAGAAATGTACATGCTTACTTTAAAATATGCATATTAATGTACATGCGCATGCATGCAAAGAAAATAAAAAAACTTTCAAGGATTTAAGATGCTGATTACGTTAAATGTGCCATAAAAGTTTTATAAAAAGGGTCCATAAAATGAAGTAGAGGACCCACAGCAAATAAACCAAATTGCCACCTAACTGAACACTCAAGTGAAACTAAATAAACCAAACAATGTAACAGAAATAAAAATACAACACATAAAAAACAAGAGAAAATATTTAATCTTAAATAAAATAGTAAATAAAACTGTATCTAAGGAATTATATAGAAATGTAAATATATATATATATATATATATATATATATATATATATATATATATATATATTTTTTTTTTTTTATTTTTTTTTTTGCTTTGTTTGTTTGTTTGTTACACTGACAATTACCACTTGATAAACTAATGTTTGATTATTTATGCTGTTGTTTTTACTCCACAGGAAATGCTCCACAAGTTAGTCAGGCACGTGTGACTCAAGCAACCCTTGACATCACTTGTCCATATAAAGGATGGCGACTCTACTTTTCTGAAGGTTTTCCATTTTCATCATTCATTCATTCATTTTCCTTCAGCTTAGTCCCTTAATCATTAGGGGTCGACACAGCGGAATGAACTGCCAACTTATCCAGCATATGTTTTACACAGTGGATGCCCTTCCAGCTGCAACTCAGTACTGGGAAATACCCATACACACTAATACACTACAGCCAATTTAGTTGATCCAATTCACATATCTGTTGTTAAGGATTGACGTGTGGAATACTGTTTCCGGGTGCAAACCACTACTCATTTGAATTGAGAAAATATTCGTTTATGGACACTTTTTAGTCCTGTCACACATTGAAATGAATTTTATATAAAATCATAGTGTACACAACAGTCTCTGGACTTGCTGCATCACAAATATTAAAATTCTAACAATTTATAAAAAATTTATTTTGCCATACTATCTGGATATTAGGCATGGATATATACATTGTGATTGTGATTTTCGAAAGTATTAATTCAGTTCAATTTAGCTTTATTTGTATAGCACTTTTACAATGTAGATTGTGTCAAAGCAGCTTTACATAGAAGATCATGGTAAATTGGAACAGTGTAGTTCAGTTTTTAGTGTTTAAGTTCAGTTCAGCTCAGTTCAGTGTGGTTTAATAGTCACTACTGAGGGTCTAGACACTGGAGAGCAAATCCATCGATGCACAGCTCTATAGATCCCAAACCATGCAAGCTACTGGCAACAGTGGAGAGGGAATAAAAACTTCACAAGTTAGCAAAATTAAAGAAAAAACACCTTGAGAGAAACCAGGCTCAGTTTGGCACAACCATTGTAATTTCTTCGCTGGCCAAATGTCTTGTGTAGAGCTGCAGTCTCAGCGGTGGAGGCTGGAAGCTGGGCCTTAGCGAAGACTCGTCTGTCCCTGGGGGGTCACAGGAATCAGTCTCATGCTCTCCACTCCTCCATGACCACCACAACAGCTGCTCAGGATACGGCCTGATCCAGGATATGGAAACCTTGGGATCATCTCGTCTCTGGCCTTGGATCAATCAGTGACTCTGCATAGTCTAAGGGCCTCGGGATGAGTATCCCCAGGTGGAAATAGAGAATAAAGAGAATAATTAGCGTAGCTGCTGTTCATAGTGTATATAAACAAGATGCAGAAATCTGCGTGGAGCACAGTCATGTATCATACCTCTAAATGATGCACTGAGTGTATGCTTTACTAAACAGATAGGTCTTTAATCTAGTTTTGAATTGGGAGAGTGTGTCTGAGCCTCAGACATTATCAGGAAGGCTCTTCCAGAGTTTAGGAGCCATAAATGAGAAGGCTCGACCTCCTTTACTCGACTTTGCTATTCTAGGTACTACCAGAAGCCCTGAGTTTTGAGACCTTAAAGAGCGAGTTGGACTGTAGCGAGACAGAAGGTTGGTTAGATAAACATGAGCTAGATTATTGAAAGCTTTATAGGTGAGAAGTAATATTTTAAATTCAATACGAAACTGAACAAGCAGCCAGTGTGAGGAGGATACAATTGAGGTGATTTGATCATATTTTCTAGACCTGGTAAGAACTCTGGCTGCTGCATTTTGTACTAATTGAAGTTTGTTAATAGAGGATGCTGGGCAGCCAGCAAACAGCGCGTTACAGTAATCCAGCCTAGAAGTCATAAAAGCATAGACTAGCATAAAAGCATTACATCGCTTTGTAAACATTTATTATTACTATTTGTTGAGTCTCCCCATACAGTTTTATAGAGCGCTTGAACCCGGAAACCGATTCGTGTGACGTCACACTTAACAAGCAGATAGCGCATGTGTTTGGACTGTTGGGGAAACCGGAGCAACCGGAGGAAACCCACGCCAACACGGGGAGAACATGCAAACTCCACACAGAAATGCCAACTGACCCAGCCGGGACTCAAACCAGTGACTTTTTTGCAGCGAGGCCACAGTGATAACCACTGAGCCACCAAGCCACCTTTCATTTTCATCGAGTTAAAAATATATATTCTTAACCTGGCATATGTGACTTAATTTTTTGTGTGACTTGCATCTGCTCCTTTTCCAGGTTTTGTTGAAAGTTCACCTTATGTTGAGAAAATAAAGGTGTTTGAGCAGTACTTCACATCACAGATCGATCTTTATGATAAGGTATTTAAAAGGCTTTTCTGTATATTTCTAGGATTCTTCATTTAGCATCAACATATACATTTTTCTTGTTGCTTATTCTCTTAGGATGAGATTGAAAGGAAAGGCAGCATTCTGGTGGACTACAAAGACCTTCTGTCCAACAAACAGGTTTCACACTCCCTACCGGATCTGGCCAGAGATCTTAAGGAAATGCCAGAGAAAATTCTAGACTGCTTGGGTGTAGCAATTCATCAGGTGGGTTTTGGGTTGTGTTTTGCAAGGTTGTTTTAGTAAACGAAGACTAAAACTATTGGCCAAAAAACAAATTATTGGTAAATAAATAAAAATAAATAAAATAAAAAGTCGCAATAAATATGGATATAACTGGGCGGCACGGTGGCCCAGTGGTTAGCACTGTCACCTCACAGCAGGAAGTTAGCTGGTTCGAGTCCCTGCTGGGTCAGTTGGCATTTCTGTGTGAAGTTTGCATGTTCTCCTCGTGTTGACATGGGTTTCCTCCAGGTGCTTCGGTTTAGAGATCTCCATGGGGCTAAATTTTAAATCCCGCTCCCACCCTCTCCTGCTAGGTTTTAGTCCGAACCCGACAGCTCCCGCTTATATTTAGCATATGTTGTCCCGCTGCCCTCCCCGCCCTGTTTTCTACCCGCCGCGCCCGTTCTCCTAACGGGCAGGGGGGGACAAAACCGAAAACCTCCCAGCGATACAGAGTCCAGACAGCCTATAACAAGCTGTCAGTATAAACACACAACCACACATAGACACACAGCACCAAGCAAGTGACACACGCACACACAGACAGCATCATGCTCTCTCTCATTCACACAAATACACGCACACACACATAGACAGCACAAAGCTCTCTCTCTCATTCACATTCACACACACACACACACACACACACACACACATACACATAAGCACCAAGCAAGTGACACACACACACACACAGACAGACAGCATCACGTTCTCTATCATTCACACACACACACACACACACACACACACACACACACACACACACACACACACACACACATGGACAGCACAAAGCTCTCTCTCTCATTCACACACACACACACATAGACAGCAACAAACAAGCGACACGCAGCATCACGCTCTCTCATTCACACACATGCATATGCGTGCTCGCTCGCTCAGGAGTTTGGATCGATATTGTTAGACTGCCCGCTCCTGTCCATTATACCAGTTACCGACCGCTCCCGCGCTTTATTCTGAAATGTATTCCCGCGCCGCAAGAAATCTGGTGGAGTCCTACGGCTCCCGCCGTACAGCCGCTGGAATGCAGACCTCTACTTCGGTTTCCCTCACAGTCCAAAAGCAACCGCTATAGGTAAATTGAATGAACTAAATTGGCCGTAGTGTATGTATGAATGAAATGAAATGCCTACTTTACTACATCCAATAAGCTTGCAGTGAAAAAAAACAAGTCGTGCCCATTGTTGTCTCATTTCATTTGTCTGGTAACTGCTTCACAATACAAAAAAAAATTAGAGCCTTCCTGACTGAATGAATGAAATGCGTGGTTTTCCACCAAGGCAACTCAGGGTGCTGAAATATAATTGGCTAAAATGGCAGTGGGCAGGTTAAAAAAACAAAGCCGTTCCGGCACGTAAGTTGCATTTTTAAAGCAGAATATTGGACTTTAGCATTGTTTTTCATATAAACAAGAAGCTTCATTTAGCGTGTTCCTTGCATATCTGCAAACATATTATGGTATTTTTATGCTTTAAAAGAGTCAAAAACTTACAGTACATACAGCACCTTTAAGCTGACATTAAGCTGCATTTCCTGCAGGTGTTGACACTGGATCTAGAGAGACATGCAGCAGAACTGCAGGGGCAGGAGGAGCTTCCAGCAGGAATAAGGCCCATAATCAACATCCCTCACATCAGTGCTAGGTCAGCCTGTTTGCCTTTATGAAGTCAAGTCAAAATTCTATTAATATTTTGAAATAAACATTAATTCAAAGCAGCTGTAAAAGCCACTTATTTGTAGAAACTTTTATATAACATTTTTTATTTCTTATCTGAACATTTAAAACAGTCAACAATGCACATAAACACCATGTGTTTTTACATTCTGATTCCAATGCCTGATTATTAAATTGTTAAAATTACTATAATTAAATTAAATATTCTTAAGAATAAAATCTGATGTGTTCTTTGGAGGAGTGTACTGGCATTGTGATGATATGATATTATATTGCCATCTGAGTCTTTTTAAAATTACAATAATATTATTTATCGCAATATATTTTGGTGCATTAAATTGTACAACAAAAATAGGTATCGTGACAGGTCTTTATATATATATATATATATATATATATATATATATATATATATATATATATATATATATACATATATATATATATACATACATACATACATACATACATACATACATACATACATACATATATATATATATATATATATATATATATATATATATATATATATATATATATATATATGTATGTATGTATATGTGTGTGTATATATATATATATATATATATATGTATGTATATGTGTGTGTGTGTATATATATATATATATATATATATATCTATGTATGTATATATATATCTTTGTATGTATATATATATATATATATATATATATATATATATATATATATATATATATGTGTGTGTGTACGGTATTCGGAAAGGCACGAATAGCGTGTTTTTACGAATACTTGATTCGAACAAATACTTGAAAAAATTATTTGTATTCGGGAGCAAGAAAAACACTATCAAAAAGCAGCGTTTCCTCATGAGACCACAGTGCATGCCCGCGTGAGTGAGTGAGAGAGAGAGAGAGAGAGAGAGAGAGAGAGAGAGAGAGAGAGAGAGAGAGAGAGAGAGAGAGAGAGAGCACAGTCGGCATGTTGGAGGGCGGGGCGGAGATAACAGGGTGTCTATTTTTGTTAAATAGATTTTTGTACCTTAATTGGGTTACAAAGGCAGTTTTATAAAATTGAAGCGGAGTTTAATCGGGATTTTCTATTGACGTCTGCAATCGGGTGCTCTGTTTACGCAACGTTAGCTCTGTTAGCGCGGTAATTTAGACAATAGTCTGTTGACAGAGTAACGTTAACGTTCGTTTATAAAGGTTAAAACGATGCTTTTGCAGTTGTGTCGAATAGTATGCACTTATGGGAGTTATATGGTACGTCTAAATTTCTTTCTTTTGCAGACAGCAAGATATATGCTATAGGCTAGTTAACCTTAGCCCAGCTTCCCGTCACTTTTTATAAACTTGAAACTCCTCAAATACATTTGGGCACCGTGAAAAAGAGTGCTGCTGAGCCATTTCTTGGTCCTCCACCAGTCAAAAGAAAAAAAAAACCTTCAGGTTCTGTGTGGAAGCATCTTACAGTCAGTGGTGCTGCAGATAAAACAAAGTGATACTGTATAATGTGTGCAAAAGTGAAATCAGCAGAGGCAGATATTAAACATCTGTCAACATCTTCTATCCATAATCATTCATTAATTTCTTTTCGACTAAATACCTTTATCAATCTGGGGTTGCCACAGTGGAATGAACCACCAATTTATCCGGCATATGTTTTATGCAGTGGCTGCCCTTCCAGCTGCTACCCAGCACTGGGAAACATCCATACACTCTCTTTCACACACATACAATAGGGACAATTTAGCTTACCCAATTCACCTGTTCTGCATGTGTTTGGACTGTGGGGGAAACCGGAGCACCCGGAGGAAACCCACGCCAACATGGGGAGAACCCAGTCGAGGCTCGAACCAGCAACCTTCTTGCTGTCAGGCGACAGTGCTACTCACTGTGCCACCGCGCAACCTTCTATCTAATGTATTATCACATGCACTAAAAGCATCCTCTCCTGATACTGTCTGTGAACCCCCCACAGCATCAATCCCCTCAATCAGCACAGCTATGTTCTACTAAATCCTCCACAAGCACCAAACCATGAACACAGCCACATTCTGCCCCAGCAAGTCAGTTTCAAACAAAAAAAAAAAAAAAAAACTTTGTGTTTGTTATGTGGCAGGCAGATGACAATAGCAGGGCTGTATCTTTTAGTATTATATAGAATACTTTTGTTCTGCCAGATCTCCCAGGCAGGGTTTTATTTAGATTTATTTTGTTAATTTTAGTTTTTGGAATTCTGTCCATTGGAAAGAAGTTCTTTCAGAAGAAGAACAGTTTTTTGAAGTATTATTTGTTTTTATTCAGTCTATTCAGTGTCAAGAACGGTGGTGGTGGGGTTCATAATATTCACAATGGTATTTTATTAGTTGTCGGTTTAACCATAGATGAGATAATGGCTTCTATGTTATTTTCTTTTCAATGACATTTCTTGTCACATGTTTAAAAACAACAGCCAATATGGCATATCTATAATTCAATACTTTCACTATAAAGTAATTTAGAAGTGTAATAGAAAAAATATATATTTTTGCGCCATTTTGAATTTTACTCGAATACAAATACAAATACCGGCTGCTCCGCACATCCCTAATATATATATATATATATATATATATATATATATATATATATATATATATATATATATATATATATATATATATATATATATATATATATATATATATATATATATATATATATATGTATGTAATGTATATATGTATGTAATGTATATATATATATATGTATGTATGTATGTATATATATATATATATATATATATATATATATATATATATATATATATATATATATATATATATATATATATATATATATATATGAAAAGTGAAAAGGGTCCATTGTCATGTAAAGAGCTTGGAAATAATTTTGTTATGTGATTTAAATGTTGTTACTGTCTTTCTGTCGTCAGGTTGTACAACTATGAGCCACTGACTCCTTTAAAAAGTCTGAGAGCAAATTTATACGGCAAGTTTGTTGTGATCAGAGGTACTGTGGTGAGAGTGAGTAACATTAAACCGCTCTGCATGAAGCTGGCATTCGTCTGTAACAGCTGTGGAGACACGCAGAGCGTCACACTGCCTGATGGGAAATACACCATGCCCACGAAGGTACATGTGCTTTCAGCTTCAGCCAGTTTAGATTGGCTTAGTTTTGTGCCGTTCTACCTGTGCTAATCTAATATTTTAAATTCCATGTCATTCAGTGGAACAAAAACAAATTTATTCCAGGAGTTCTACAATTTCAGTAGTAAAGTATGCACTGCACTCTTGCGGTATTTAAATCTTGTCAACAGTATAATTCAAAAGGTCATGATCTGCACATTAATTAAATAATTACTTTATATACACTCCCTGGCCACTTTATTAGGTACACCTGTCCAACTGATCGTCAACGCAAATTTCTAACCAGCCATTCACATGGCAGCAGCTCAATGAATTTTGGCATGTAGACATGGTCAAGACAATCTGCTGCAGTTCGAAGTGAGCATCAGAATGGAAAGTGGTTTAAGTGACTTTGAACATGTCATGGTTGTTGGTGCCAGAAGGCCTGGTCTGAGTATTTCAGAAACTGCTGATCTACTGGGATTTTCATGCACAACCATCTCTAGAGGATGGTTTGAAAAAGAAAAAATATTCAGTGTGCGGCAGTTCTGTGGGCGCAAATGCCTTGTTGATGCCAGAGGTCAGTGGAGAATGGCCGGACTGGCTCCAGCTGATAGAAAGGCAGTAGTAACTTAAATGAGCAAAAGAGTATTTCTAAACATCACAACACAACCAACCTTGAGGCAGATGGGCTACAGCAACAGAAGACCACACTGAGGCTACAATTCACACAGGCTCACCAACATTGGACAATAGAAGAATGGAGAAACGTTGCCTGGTCTGATGAGTCTTGGTTTCTGCTGCCAAATTCAGATGGTCGGGTCAGAATTTGGCATCAACAACATGAAAGCATGAATCCATCTTGCCTTGTGTTGACGGTTCAGGCTGATGGTTGTGTAATGGTGTGGGGGATATTTTCTTGGCACATTTTGGGTCCATTAGTACCAATTGAGCATCATGTCAACACCCCAGCCTACCTTAGTATTGTTGCTGACCATGTCCATCCCTTTATGACCACAGTGCACCCATGTTCTGATGGCTACTAAATTGGAAATCATCTCAGACTAGTTTCATGACAGAGTCCAATGTACTCAAATGGCCTCCATAGTCACCAGAGCTCAGTCCCATAGAGCACTTTTGGGATGTGGTGGAAGTGGAGATTTGCGTCATGGACGTGCAGCCAACAAATCTGCAGCAACTGTGTGATGCTATCATGTCAATATGGAGCAAAACCTTTGAGGATTATTTCCAGAACCTTGTTGAATTTATGCCACAAAGGATTAAGGCAGTTCTGAAGGCAAAAGGGGGTCTAACCTGGTACTAGCAAGATGTACCTAATAAAGTGGCCAGCCACTTTTACGATTTAAATAACAGTTTCTAAATGGTACATCAATATATGCATTGCATGTTGTATTATTTGATGATCTCTAACATCCTAATTTTGTTTTTCACCAGTGTTTACAGTCTGAATGTCGTGGTCGGTCATTCACTCCAAACCGAAGTTCACCTTTCACACTCACTGTCGACTGGCAGACAATAAAGTATGAAAGTGTATAGAGCAGAATGTACTTCATGCTCTCTTTGCTTTGATTTTTTACAATTTTAATACTTAATAATAGCATGTAAAATTTTTCCCAATGCATTTCTCATCATCAAATGATATTAAGTATTTTAATTTATTGACAGGAATTTTAGTTTACAGTTGTTTATTAGTGCTGGGCAAAGATTAATCGCATCCAATAAAAGTTTGTTTTGAATTTAGCGCTAGAGTAAAAGTGCATTTTTTTTAGAGAGAGAGAGAGAGAAAGAGAGAGAGAGAGAAAGAGAGAGAGAGAGAGAGAGAGAGAGAGAGAGAGCGAGAGAGTGCTAGGTGGTTTTGGTATTATTCACTAGGGTTCAGGTGTCTTCTTAAGAGAGAGGTTTTTGGTTGACGTTTGTAGGATACCGGCCCATCCACAGTCCGAGTGGGAATGGGAAGATCATTCCACCTGCGAGGAACAGTGAATTAAAAGTTTTTGGAAAGTAACTCCTAGTCCCTCTGCGATGGCACCACAATGCGGTTCTCCCACCTTGACCTGAGGCTCCTGGGGTGATGTAGACCTTCAGCAGCTGGTGGAGGTGTAAAAGGGTCCAGTGGCTGTCCTGTAAGCAAGCATCAGTAATTTGAACTTGATCTGAGCTTCAACCAATGCAGAGAGATTAAAAAGAGGCGTTAAATGGGAATGTTTGGCTCATTGAAGACTAGATGAGATGCAGCGTTCTGGATCACCTGTAGAGGATTGAGAGTGCAGGATGGGAGAGACAAGAGCTTGGACTTAAAGTTGTGCAGCATGATCTGTTAAGAAGGGTCTAATTTTTTTGAAGGTTAAAAAGTGCAAATCTGGTGTTACATGGGCTCTCTGGAAGACTAGACGAGCTGCAGCGTTCTGGATCATCTATAGAGGATTAAGAGTGCAGGATGGGAGACCAGCTAGAAGAGCATTGCAGTAGTCCAGCCTTGAAATGACAAGAGCTTGGACTAAAAGTTGTGCAGGACCATCTGTTATGAAGGGTCTTATTTTACGGATGTTGAATAGTGCAAATCTGCAAGATTATGCAATATTTGCCAATAAATGTAAACTAGACACACAGCAAAATCCTCAGAGTAAAATTTACTCTGTTTAGATAGTATTTGGTCCCTCTCTAAATTCAGTTAAAATTACTCAAGTTGCTGAGACAATGAAAGGATTAATAATAATAATAATAATTCCTTACACTTATATAGCGCTTTTCTGGGCACTCAAAGCGCTTTACACTATGGGGGGATCTCCTCATCCACCACAAGTGTGCAGCATCCACCTGGATGACGCGACGGCAGCCATTATGCACCAGACCGCACACCAGCTGATTGGTGGAGAGGAGACAGTGATGAAGCCAATTGAATATGGGGATGGTTAGGAGATAGAGGCCAGTGGGCAGATTTGGCCAGGATGCTGGGGTTAAACCCCTACTCATTTCGAAGGACATCCTGGGATTTTTAACGACCACAGAGAGTCGGGACCTCGGTTTAACGTCTCATCCGAAAGACGGCGCTCACTGAGCAGTATAGCATCCCCGTCACTATACTGGGGCATTAGGACCCACACAGACCGCAGGTTGGGCGCCCCCTGCTGGCCTCACTAACACCACTTCCGGCAGCAATCTAGCTTTCCCATGTGGTCTCCCATCCAGGTACTGACCAGGCGCAGCCCTGCTTAGCTTCAGTGGGCGACCATGTGAGAGTTGCAGTGAGCTAGCTGCCGGCAATTAATTAATTAATTAAGTGATGATTGTGCACTGATGATCAATACCTGCTGTTAATAACCAGAAACACAGAAGAGAAACTCAAAACTACCGCTCACTTCAGTCACAGTCTTAGATGAAATCAGCTGAAATAGAATACATTGAATCTCTCAAAATCTCAGCAGAGGATTATTAAGCAACTCCACAAACAGCAGCTTTCATTTTTACCTACCCGTTTGCCCTGATTTGAAGAGGGACCAAATACTCTCTGAACTGAGTAAATTTTACTCAGGAGGATTTTGCTGTGCATGTGCATGTTTAACGTCTTTATTCTTTGTGTTTGAACTCACTGATCAAGATGTTTTTGGAGGGAAATTTGAGATCGCTTGCAGCCTTTGTTGACGCTTGAGAGTGCAGGATGGGAGACCAACTTGAAGAGCATTGCAGTAGTCCAGCCTTGAAATGACAAGAGCTTGGACTAAAAGTTGTGCAGCGTGATCTGTTAAGAAGGGTCTAATTTTTCAGATAGCAATGTTAGCAATGTGCTCTTTGAAGGACAACTGATCATCCAGTATCACTTAGATTCCCAACCGAACAACATGGGGTAATGGTGGATGATCCCATCTGGATTGAGAAGTCATGTTGCATGTGGGGTGTTGGTGGAAGACGGCAATTTTATATATATATATATATATATATATATATATATATATATATATATATATATATATATATATATATATATGATTTAAATTTATATATAATTTGTATCATATACATTTTATATCAAAATATAAATACACATTCTCAAATGTATGCATATATATATATATATATATATATATATATATATATATATATATATATATATATATATATATATATATATTTAAATTATGTAAAAACAAACTTTTATTTTGGATGGGATTTATTATTTTTATTTTTTTTGCCCAGCACTAGTTTTCAGATTTAAAAGAATTTTATTTTAGGCTCTAAATCACAAAACATTTTCGTTTACAACAGTGAGGTGAGAAATTAAAGAGAGTTTCTGCCCTCTTGCTGTGTGTTTTCCACAGGGTTCAGGAGCTGATGTCTGGTGACCAGCGTGAGTCTGGCCGAATCCCGCGCACCATTGAATGTGAGCTCACGCAGGACCTGGTGGACAGTTGTGTGCCTGGAGACATGGTCACCATCACAGGGGTCATTAAAGTGTCCAATGAAGAGGGTACGAGACACTATTTTAGACACTTTTAGACACAAAGGGCTCTATTAGTCCACATTTGTTATGCCCCATGCATTACAAGGACGTAACATAAAAGAGGGACACCCAAGAAATCCAAAATTATGGAACATAATTGATTAAAGAATCAGTTTTAACTAGGACTGCACAATAAATCACATCAGCATCAATATCGCAATAGGATCATTCCCTATTGTCACATCGCGAACATTAAGTCTGGATTAAAATTTGGCATTTGCATGTTTTTTTAAGGCCTGTGACTGTATAATGATTTTAAAAGCATTCATGCATAGGAAATTGCACTGTTTGTAACTTTGATAACAATTAATTATTTGCATTATTCATACAACAAAGGCTATGCAGTGTTATTTTTACATATGATTATTGAATTACTGTATACATGAATACTGTTAGACGCTTCAGAAAACATGGAAAAACACACTTAGATCTTTTTTAATACTTATTTTCCCCACTGTTTAGAGCAGCTTTTAGTTGGTCAATGGTCAATTTAAGTTGCCTCAAAACAGCAACACGCTAACAATGTGCTGTAACACACCTCTTTACAAACCTGCGTCTAACTAGCTAAAAACACTTGTGTTGCGTATGGAACCGCATTAAGCTGGATGTACAGTGCATCTGGAGAGTATTCACAGTGCTTCACTCTTTCCTTATTTGTATGTTACAGCCTTATTCCAAATTAGATTAAATTCATTTATTTCCTCAACATTCTACACACAATCCCCCATAATGACAATGTGAAAAAAAGAGTTTTTGAAATTGTTGCAAATTTATAAAAAATAAAAAAGCTGAAAACTCACATGTGCATCAGTATTCACAGCCTTTGCCATGAAGCTTTAAATTGAGCTCGGGTACATTCTGTTTCCATTGATCACTCTAAACCAAGGATGAAGACAAAGGAATTGTCTGTAGACCTCCCAGACAGGATTGCCTCGAGGCACAAGGCTGGGGAAGGTTACAGAAACATTTCTGCTGCTCTGAAAGTTCCAATAAGCACAGTGGCCTCCATCAAAAGATGTTTGAACCACCAGGACTCTTCCTAGAGCTGGCCGGCCATCTAAGCTGAGTGATGGGGGGGAGAAGGGGCCTTAGTGAGGGAGGTAATCAATAACCCGATAGTCACTCTGTCTGAGCTCCAGTGTTCTTCTGTGGAGAGAGAAGAACCTTACAGAAGGACAACCATCTGTGCAGCAATCAGGCCTGTATGGTAGAGTGGCCAGATGGAAGCTGCCCCCCATCTGGAATTTGCCAAAAGGCATCTGAAGGACTCTCAGACCATATAAGAAACTAAATTCTCTGGTCTGATGAGACTAAAATTGATCTCTTTGGAGTGAATGCCAGGCGTTATGTTTGGAGAAAACCAGGCAGCGCTCATCACCAGGCTAACACAATCCCTACAGTGAAGCAGGATGGTGTTGGCATCATGCTGTGGGGATGTGTTTCAGCAGCAGGAACTGGAAGACTAGTCAGGATAGAGGGAAAGATGAATGCAGCAATGTACAGAGACATCCTGAATGAAAACCTGCTTCAGAGTGCTCTTGACCTCAGACTGGGGCGACGCTTCATCCTCCAGCAGGACAATGACCCAAAGCACACCGCCAAAATATCAATGGAGTGGCTTCACAATAACTCGGTGAATGTACTTGAGTGGCCCAGCCAGAACCCAGACCTAAATCCTATTGAACATCAATGGAGAGATCTGAAAATGGCTGTACACCCCTCGCTTCCCATCCAACCTGATAGAGCTTGAGAGATACAAAAATTCACAAAGACAGGTGTGCCAAGCTTGTGGCATTATAATCAAAAAGACTTGAGGCTGTAATCGCTGCCAAAGGTGCATCAACAAAGTATTGAGCAAAGGCTGTGAATGCAACAATTTCAAAAACATTTTTTTCACATTGTCATTATGGGCTATTGAATGTAGAATTTTGAGGAAATAAATGAATTTAATCAATTCTGGAATAAGGCTGTAACTAAAAGTGAAGCGATATAAGTACTTTTCGGATACACTATACATATACTGTGGATAGAGTTTGCATGAACAGGTATATTTTTTTCTTAACAATTGCTGATTCCTGTTGTATTTTTTGAAATCTGGGCAATGGAGTCTGGCAATACTCAGCTAGTGCTATTTATACATCTGACCTCAATGTTCTGGAGGAAAAGGACAGCCTCTGGTGGCCTTCTGTGTGACTCAGTTTTTTTACATGATGGTCCCTGAGCATGTTTGTGTCAAACCCCTACAATACACACAATATACTTCATTCAAATCAATATTTAATATACAGTCAGGCAAATATACTTATTTTTTAAGGAAATGTGATTTGATCAATATTGCATGCATATTTTATTAAAAGACAGTATGCTAATGGGTGGCATGGTGGCTCAGTGGTAAGCACTCACAGCAAGAAGGTCGCTCGTTCGAGTCCTTGGAATTTCTGTGTGGAGTTTGCATGTTCACCCCATGGGTTTCCTTCAGGTGCTCCGGTTTCCCACACAGTCCAAACACATGCGCTATATAGTGTGTTTGTGAATGAGTGTGTATGGGTGTTTCCCAGTACTGGGTTGCGGCTGGAAAGGGTATCCGTTGTGTAATGCATATGCTGGAATAGTTGGCGGTTCATTCACACTGTGATGACCTCTGATAAATAAGCGGGTAAGCCAAAGGAAAATGAACAAATGAGTTTTGTTGCTCCTTTTGAAAAGAGCACAATCTTATTTGAATTTAAAGCAGCAGTCACTAAAATTACATAGTTTGGATAAAAGCCTAAAAGTAGCAGTTTTAAAGAGTGATAAAACATTATTTGTTGGGTATTTTAAGCTGAAACGTCACTAACACACTCTAGAGACATCAGAGACTAATGAGGCTTAATAGGTCTCCTTTAAAATGTAAAATTATTCAATCCAGAACTCAGTGTTTCTTGATCGTGATTTGTGTTAAATACTTTTTTCAGGAAGTACCAGAAACAAGAAGGACAAGTGCATGTTCCTGTTGTACATTCAAGCAAATTCAGTCAGCAACTCGAAGGGTCAGAAAAGCAAAGCCGTGTCTGAATCTGAGGGCCAGGGACCATCGGTGGAGTTCTCCATCAAGGATCTCTACGCCATTCAGGAGATCCAAGCACAAGAAGACCTGTTCAAGCTTATAGTCAAGTGAGAAACATTTCATTGTGTTAAATACATATACATTTGACATTTATTCATTCAGCAGATGCTTTTATCCATATACAAGGATAAAAGAAGCACTTTATTTCATCAGAGAGTAACTGTATATGAATGCTTTAAGTTTAAGCTACTAATTCTACAAGTCTAAGTTTTATTTATTTCTATATTTATTTATTTTTATTTCTATATTTTTTATTATTATTTTTTCATTTAATTTAATTTATTACATTTCTAACAATTAATTAATATTTTATTTCTATATAAAATTTTTTAATTATATTTTTTTAATTTTACATCTAGTAAATTTTATATTTTATTTTAATATTTTATTTTTTATAGCTTTTTAATTTATTTGTTTTGTTTGTTTGTTTGTTTCCACTTTGTGTGTGTGCTGTATTTGAAATTAAGATGCTAATACGACTCCATGTTCAATTGCAGCTCTCTTTGTCCAGTCATTTACGGCCATTTGGTGAGTTTCCAGATATTGTTTTTGGTCACACTTTATTTTAAGGTACAATTCTGGCTAACAAATTTAACTTTACAAACATTTAACTTTGGCCTTTCTCTCAATAAACTCATAATTTACTTAATAATTTATTTATTAAGGTTGTATTGTGTAGTATTAGGGATGTAGAATAATATTATGCAGAATATGTTCTTTATAATTACTTATTAAAAAGCCAGTATCTTAATAATAGACAAGTGGTAATCCACTTGTTAATAGTGAGAAATTCTGATTAAACTAAAGTGTTACCCTGTTGATATTTACCGCTAATAATATTCCTTTAATCTTTGTTTATAATTATGGAATTTCTATAGCTATGCTATTAATACATCAGCATTGTTTCACAGAGTTCACAGGGGGGGCGCGGGAGAGGATAAGTATTGAGGTAGAAAAAGGCATAAAAATGCTCTACTATTATAAAGGGCTTTGCAATTAATCGAAAATCCGATTTAGATTTCGGTTTCAAACGATTATAAAAAAGCATTAATCGAGATAATTGATTATTGCATCATATTTCGCCACAGTTGTGCATTGTTTCAGCCATTAATTTAACCCTTGTTTACTGTTCAAATGGTCTACCCTTTTGTTATGTTTGTGACTGTTTTTGCCCCAATGACTTCCATTATAACCACATTTTTCATTTACAAAAGTTTGACGCCATATAATCATGCATTCACAAGTTAAATTTGTATTTTTAGAGTCGATCATCAATTGGCAGCATTAACCTATTAAATAAGCCTGCAAAAAGGTCTGGCTTTTATATGGAGTTCTATAGTGTGTGTGTGCATAAATACACTTAATGTGTTTACTGTGCTCTGAGAGTTAAGGGGCTTATTTAATTTTCTCAGACATATCAATGTAAGTGTGCAAAGATCTCTCTCTCTCTCACACACACACACACACACACACACACACTCTGTATACTCCATATAACTCCAAAGCCAGAAACTAAGCTTTTTTTTTTTTTTTGCAAAGCAACTGATGATCAACAACAAAAAATGTACCTCTTCCTAACAAGGAAAACCACTAACAACAAAGAATACATAATAATATGGCGTATTAGCTTTGGAATTAAAAAATATGGTTATAATAGAAGTCAATAGGGCAAAAACAGCCCCCAACATAATAAAGGGGTAGTCAGTTTGTTTATTTATTTTTTTAATTTGCGAAGCATTTTCCCAAAATTTATGTCATAATAAGATTTGTCAGCAAAAATCATTCCATTTGTTGAAATGCAGAGAAAGTTGTGGCCAAATTAAGCCTCAAAATCCGCCAGAGTCGAGGACAGCATGCCTAACAGCACGCAAGGGTTAATAAATGAATGGTAAAGCTATAAAATGGTTGGACTTATTTGGGTTTGTTTGTTTTTCTCAGCTTGTTAAAGCTGGGTTGGCTCTGGCTCTGTTTGGAGGATGTCAGAAGTATGTTGATGATAAAAACCGTATCCCGATAAGAGGAGACCCGCATATGCTCATCGTTGGAGACCCTGGACTTGGCAAAAGTCAGATGTTACAGGTACATGACCTTGTAAACCTCCTCTATTGCATGCATTACCTTGATGATTGTGTGTGTGTTTTTTAAATCTTTAATGCTGTTGTATTTGTGTTAATCCAGGCTGTGTGTAACGTGGCCCCACGGGGTGTTTACGTATGTGGAAACACAACCACCACCTCAGGACTGACTGTTTCTCTATCCCGGGACAGCGGATCCGGAGACTACGCTCTTGAGGCTGGAGCATTGGTGCTGGGAGATCAAGGTATTTAAAACAAAGTCCATTTTTTGGGTATTAAAGGTTCTGAATTATGGGGTCCATATCTGTTGGTAAATTATCCGCTGTCGAGGGAAACTTTCCTCAATGTCTAGACCTAAAATCTGCTTATCTTAAGGCCAGTATACACCAAGCTGACACCAAACAATTGGTGCTGACAAAACCCAACTGTGTTGTCACCTTGTTTCGGCTCAAGTTTGGTTCCATCTAGACCAAAAGTTGCCTGTGAACACGCCAAACGGATGAAAGCCAATTGAAATGAGAGCGTATGTTCAGCGCCTGCATGGGAAGATGTGTGTGGGGACAGTATCTAGGCGGTTTCTGTTTTCTCGTTTACAGTGGGACATCAAAATGTCTGACGTGCACGTTTAAAGTGTAAACAAATAAGTGTTCAGCACTATTATCACAATAATCGTCCCTCACCAACCAGGGATTTGCTCCTGCAAATATATCTGATAATATAAGTATTAGGGGTGTCAAAATTAATTGTTTCTTCGATGCACCGCGATGCAGACGCGGACAATTCGGTATCGGTTCAGTAATAATCATAACCGGTTATTACTGACGTCATTTACCTCATATGCGCTCTATCGCAAGGGAGGCGATCGAGAGTATTTACAGCGCTTTAACTACTTAATACTCATGAACTGTGCACAATTTCACTGTGTGTGTTTGCTGGATCAGTCTTTCACTGACATATACAACAATAGCCCCTATTTTACTGAGATCAAGAGAATGAAAGTAGCCTACTCCATTTCTCTTTTTCTCTCTCCCTCTCTCTCGCTCTCGCTTTCGCTCTGTCTCTGTCTCTCTCTCTTTCTCACACACACAGTGGCCCATTTGACCTGCTGGCGTGGCTTTTCTTCTCCTCTCGGTTGTTTTACAGCATTACTTTTGGATACAGAAACGAGCGCGTGTCTGCAGAGTTTTCTCCACCGTGTCTATCATGCATCAGTTGTGAGATCGCCGCTGCCGCCTGCTGCTTATCAGTGTCACTTATGTGAAGAGCGCAGCGCGCAAGAGCCAATCACAACCGTTTTTGTTGAGGGTGTAACCAATCTAAGGGGTGTAAGAGAACTAGACAAGGATCAGAAATTGAGCTGGATGTTTATATTTGTTTATATTATTTGCTTAATGCTTGTTTTGTTTAAAGTTACAGTTTATATATCTGACTGTTTGTATTAAACGACAAAATTGTATTACAAATAATATATTAATATAAATATATTCATACATTTTTAATACAAGAACTGCTGCTGTGAAGAAAATATAAAACTGTGTATGGAAAGCATCGTCAATGCACCGAGATATCGAATTGAACCGAATCAATGGCATGATAATCGTAACCGAACCGAACCGTGAGACTAGTGTAGGTTCACAGCTCTAATAGGTATTCATAATGTTTCTCACGAGATCGTATCTCACTCTGATTCATTCACCAATTTGGCCTGCTGAATCAGGTCAACGAGCTCCGACGTTAGCCCGATGAGAGGTGACTTGTGGAACACCCTTAACCAACAAGCTGAACTGACGCTGATCAACAAAGCCCAACGGCCGACCGTCTCAGCCTTAGGGCACACTCACACTAGACTATCCGAACTGTTGCCAGGCGCATTTCCCGGATCGTTTGAGAAGTGTGAGTGCTCTGAATCGGGCTCGGGCACGGTTCCAAAGTGTGGTTCACTTAAGCTTAGGTGCGGTACGCTTGTATTGTGAGTGCAAAGCGCGCCTGAGCCCGAAACTGAAGACGGGACGTGACTTTTAAGGGACTACTTCATATGTGTCTTAATAATCATTCTTGTGTTCAATGGACACAAACTGTCGTAGATTATTAAAGACGCAAACCCCTCATTGCACAACAGCTGCACCTTCAGCAAACCTCCTAATTCCCACAGCACGAGGATTTTATGATTGTTTATGAGCATTAATAGTTGCTGATGTGTTCAGCGAAATATTTGACTGCGTGTCACTCCATATCAAATTATTAAAATGTAATAACTAGAGAAATGTCCACTGTGCTGAGTGAGAGCGCTAACTGAACAGTGCATCATCGATGACTGAAGCGTGCTCAGGCGTGAATGCAATGTGAGTGCGGGCCGACGAGGGAGACAGGAGGGGGGACGAGCGTGCTTCGGCCTGGTTCAAGGCAACTGTACATAGTGTGAGTACACCCTTAAAGGAACACTCTACTTTTTAAAAAAATAGGTCCCCCTTTTTAGGAGTCTCCAACTCTTTTAGAGTTAAACAGTTGAGCATTTTTTTTTAACCATTCTGCCAATTACTTGTTCTGGCAGGGTCACTTTAAGTTTAGCTTGGCATAATAAATTGAACCGGGTTTGACCATTTAAATGTAATGTAATATAATTAAATGTAATTTACAATCCAATTAGAACCGCTTGTTTGTTAAAAATACAGCGGGTCTTGCATAATACATCCACTAAAAGACATTTGGATATTATTCAATAATATTACTGTAATTATTGTGAAAACTGCATAAATATGTATTTGCATAAGTAAATAAATAGATTAAATGACGGGCTCAAACATCTACAGATATCTGTGGGCGCAGATTCAGTGGGGGCCCAATTGTAAGCACAAAAACCATAGACTGTAAAAGATATGGACGCAGTATCCGTGACGTCACCCATTGGCTTCTGAAGAGCGCAAGTAGCTACAAGTCATAGATATTTACATTAGATGTCGCCTACACTGTTGAATGCGTCAATAGTGCCGCCATTTTAGTACAGGGTAGCGCTCCTTTGAAATGAATGTGGACCCGAGGTGTAGTGGAGGACTGGCCACCCAGAGATATATATACACATAAATACATATATCTATGATCGGGATTTTTCCCGGTGGTCAGTATGCAAATATTTTTTTTAATTATGAAAATTATAATTGTACATCACTTTTCTACATCGATGGATCAGTGATCGCACTGGAATTGCCGACAAAGAAAATTTGTTTGTGTGCATGGAAATGTGTTATCCTCCCTCCCTGTTAAGTTTGACCTAATCCATGTGCTGAAACACACCCCCTCTCACACCTTTACTTCTCATTCTAACAGAGGGAGCGATTCGTTTGTGAATGAATCTCCGTTATGAGCACAATTAAGTGCACACATCATGCCATATCATCTGATAATTGTAGGAAATAATTCCAAAAGGAAACTGACCATGTAAAGCCACATAAAACAAAACAAAAATAGGATGTATATACCGAGTTCAGCAGCTAACCAGCCGGAATCAGCTGAGGTGATGTGACAGTGACCAGTGAGACCTAGCTGTCACTCAAATGGCCACGCCCTTAATTATGCAGACTTAATATAACTTAATAAAAATGGAACAGATGAGTTCTAAAATTTCACCCCCTCACAGTTGTCATGTAGAGTAATATTAGCTGTATGCACCAAAACCATCTTTTGTTCCAGGCTGTAAACATGTTTTTGTCTGCTGTAAAAATGGCCAATTTTGCATTGGAGTCAGTGAACATCTAGAGTTCCAGGAGCCAGCCCCTAAAGGCCAGTCGATGAATTGCAGTTTCAGTTACTTCCGTATTGGCTTAATGAGGGAGAGCGGGAGGTTGCTGCTTGACGAAAACACATGCTGATTTTAAATGCATTAACCACAGTGGGTTCAATATTTAATTTTCCAGGCATTTGTTGCATTGATGAGTTTGATAAGATGGGCAGTCAGCATCAGGCTCTTCTGGAGGCCATGGAACAGCAAAGCATCAGTCTGGCTAAAGCTGGGATTGTCTGCACGCTTCCTGCTCGAACCTCCATCATCGCAGCAGCCAATCCAGTCGGAGGACATTACAATAAAGGAAAGACCGTCTCCGAGAATCTGAAGTGAGTCTACATCTGTAATAATACAAAGTACACTGCAAAAAATGCTTTTCTTGCTTAGATTTTTTGTCTTGTTTCTAGTCTAAATATCTAAAATTTCTTATATAAAGAAGCATTTTCTAGACAAGCAAAACATATTGTCTTGTTTTGAGAAATAATATGCCAATATTAAGTGAGTTTTTCCGTAAAACAAGCAAAATAATCTGCCAATGGGGAAAGCAAATTAATCTTGTTTTTTCTTTTGACGTAAGATTATTTTGCTTTCCCCATTGGCAGATTATTTTGCTTGTTTTACGGAAAAACTCACTCAATATTGGCATATTATTTCTCAAAACAAGACAGTATGTTCTGCTTGTCTAGAAAATTCTTGATTTAGGAAATGTTAGATATTGACTGGCCCTGGCTCGCTTACTTTAGGCGCGATAGTGGAAACGCGGCTAATAGCTGCTTCTCACTCAGGGCTGTTTATGCTAATGGGGGAAAGATGGTCACTAGTGGGCGGGGCTTTCCCCCTCTGATGACACGTACAAAGGCAGAATGTCAATCAAAGTGTTTCTGCAGACTGTTTTAATCAAGTGTGATTATAAAAATATAGAGTTAATTAAATTTTACCATTAGTAGCTGATTATATTCAGTGTTCAAGGGGCTCCAGCTTTTTCCTCCTCTCCTAGTGCATAATAGGTCTCATTTAAAGTATGGTCTGTGTCCCTCTAGAATGGGCAGTGCATTGCTGTCCAGGTTTGATCTGGTCTTCATCTTGTTGGACACTCCTAATGAGGACCACGATCACCTGCTGTCTGAACATGTGATGGCGATGCGTGCAGGAAAGAGTGGAGCAGTCAGCGGCGCTGCGGCAACACGCTTTAACACACATGAGTCCAGCATCTCTATTCTGGAGGTCTCATCGGAGAAACCCCTCGCAGACACACTCAAAGTAACATCTGCCTTCTCATATTCAATTCAAGTTTATTTGTATAGCGCTTTTCACAATAATTATTGTTTCAACGCAGCTTTGCAAAAGGTGCACAATATTACATTACAATCAATTTCAGAAAAAGTTAAAGTTATAAGTTATCATAACTTTCAGTCAGTATAAGTAATTAACTAGTAACTAATAGCTTTTAACAGTTAAGGTTATTATATATATATTAGGGTTGTAACAATATACCGGTATGACGGTTTACCACGATTTGAACGTGCACGATTATCATACCATGAACAATTGCATATCAACGGTTTTAACCCTTAAAGACCGAGACAGCCGCCCGCGGCTAAAAATAAGTATTGCTCTTAAATGTTTAATAACTTTTGATCCGCTGATCCGATTCATACAATTCAAAGATTGGCATAAAGAAGAGAATCTCAGCTTTCCAGTGATGTATCACATAACATTCGCGGACTTTCAGAGGCTCCGGAATCAGTACGGTTACGTCATCAACATTTGACAACGCTGATTTGACATAGAAACGCTCGTCACTGTGTCTCCGGACAAATCAGACATGATACATTGATGCATTGTCCCTCCTCCATGCCCAGATTGGTTCAAACTCGCTATATCACAACCAATAAGCATAGGTTTCGCTTTTGTTTGTGGACCAAGCTTTTTGAACAACACGGAATGAGAGATAGGCATACATTTCTGCGCGGCTAAATAAAACGAAAAAAAAAAGTTTTGCATGAAATAATTCTCATACTAAGTACGTTTGCATGCACAGCAGCACAGAAACATGACAAAACAGTGACACAGCAAAGACGAACTGCTGCTCTTGCTGTTTTCAAAAGACGCAAATGAAGATGCAGCTGTTTGTCTGCATTGCATACAACCACATCCATATCCATGCTGGCACATAAAACCTAAGGATGTTCCATATTGAATCTAGTTTCGTTATGTAACTATTTATAGTATAGTAAATATTTATATCTATTTTTTACTGAGGATTTGCACCATGTTTATTTGGACTTTGACACATTATTTATTATTTTCTTATTTTTATTTGTTCATTGTAAGTGGTGTTGTTTATAATAACTAAAAATATATTATTTGGAAAAAGTCAAATTTGCTTCACTGTTCTATTATTTTGTAACATTTGTAACATACCGTATACCGCGAAACCGTCAAACCGTGGTATTGTTTTAGACGATTATCATACCGTGAAAAATTCATACCGTTACAACCCTAATATATATAAACCTAGTTAACCTGCAGTTATATACAGGGCTCGAAATTAACCTTTTTTTCTGGGTATCACCGGTGCTCCTAACTTCAAAAATTTAGGCACACCAGACAAAATTTAGTCGCCGCACCCACCATAAATTATGAGCACCATTACTACACGTTTTATATTAACAGTTTCTATAATATATTAATACTCTAATCACAACTAACAAATAAACAAAATCACCATGCGCTCACCGGCCCTGCATGCACTTCTTGATGTGAATGAGATGAAATGAATTAACAATAATCACTGTGCTGTTCTCACGGGTGCTGTCTGATATTGCACAGATGATATAGACATATAACTTATCATTTGCATACGTCATCTTAATAGCAATAACTGGCTTTTCATTAGCTGCAATATTAGTTTCATCTCAGAGAATGCATGCTGTTAAGCGATGGTGAACGCGGTGTCAGTCGCATGACAGGCAGCATCGTGACGATTAAATGAAGGAGTAAATACAACCCGGGCTCATTGTGGAAACGTAACCCCGCGGACGTTTCTGCGTACCGCGATTTACGTCCCGGTAGGTACGTATTCGAGCGTTTTTTTTTGTTTTCACGGATCCGCGAGAGGCCGCTGTGCGCGCTTTTTTGCGTCTCGGGCAGGCGCCTCTCGGGAGCGCGCGGCGTTCGCGCCCGCGCCGTTCACGCGCGAAAAGCCGCCGGATCGAAAAAAAAAAAAGCAAAAGCCCTCGTCTTCGATTTCGACCGCGTTTTCGGATCCCGCCGCGTTCTCGCCCTTATTTTTCGGATTCCGTTTTTCATCTTACCTGATTTCCGGAACCCGCTGTTTCCCGGACTCGATCCCGGTCGTCGTCCACCGCGGCCGGCTCCTCCTCCTCCGGGGCCTCCGCTCCGCCGACGCAACACTGTGAGCTAGGCGGACAAACTGATTGCGTCGGGAAAGCCCTCCACTCGGAGGCAAGCCTTCGGCCGGCGAGCACGAAGAGGAGGGGCGGAGCGGCGCCACACTGCCCCGCAGCGTTCGCTCGAAAAAACCAAACGCTGCCTTTACGTACCTCCGGCCACGTAAATCACGGTCTCCAGAAACGTCCGCGGGGCTACGTTTCCAGAATGAGCTTGGGTTGATTAAATATTGTTAGAACATCTGGTGCTTAATGTGTAGACTCAGTGGCAAACACTGTTACCTGAAAACTCCGTCCCACTGGCTTTACAGTGAATGCTTTAGTCATTTTCATAGCGGACTTTAACCACTGGAAGTCTTTTATCCACTCTTGGAAAAGTGTACATGCTGGATTGACATTCAGCACATGATCACTAATCAGATGTGTCATTACTTGTAACTTTAGGTTGTTTCTAAAACTAAATCCGTCAGTGTTATTTTCATTCTCTCGTATCCAGACCCTTACATTTTCGCGGCTGTAGCTCCCTGTCATCGGAACTGAGTGATTGACAGCTGATATTAAACAATCCATTCGGGTTCTGTTTTAGCGCAGTGGGCCAATAACAAGAGCCTGAAGGCGGGGCAAACATTGCAGGCTTTGTTTACTGCAGCAAGTTGACATGTCATCTGTTTTAAACCATTCCTGTGTGCTACGTTTGTTGTTTTTAGGTGCAAAGATGCTTAATGCATGAATGCCTCCTAATTCAGCGCATGTGGTGAACATTTTGCTGTAAAAACTGATCGCACAACATCGATTTTATGCACTCGCACAAATGCTCCCAAATATATTTGGAGGTCGCATGGATAAAATTTCGGGCGCATATGCAACCAAAACAGTCGCAATTTCGAGCTCTGATATAGCATATAGGTGATTACTGTGTGTACATGTTAAAGTGTATTTGTGTATTATGTGTTGTCCTGGAAGTCCTCAACGGTTGGTATCATTTCTTCACAAGTCTTGGATCTCATCAATGGCGCTGCACAATCTCTAGAGGCCTCGGGATGAGTATCCCCGGGTAGAAATAGAGAACAAAGAAAATAGTTAGTGTAGCTGCTGTTCATGATGTATTTGAACAAGAGATGTTAATGTCAATGTGAAAATAAAGTACTATAAATGAAAACGGGTGCTATGTATAAACAGAAACAAACATATAAACCATTGAAGTATTTCTAACATAATGTCTGGTGCATTAAGACAGGAAGTAGGGCTGGGCCGGTAAACTATATTATATCGAATTGCTATAAAATTTATGTTAATAACAATGATAAGCTCTGGACTTTTTTACTCTATATTGACCAGTAAGAGGCAATCACACAGCAGAAATGTGCTGTGATGTTAGAGATGCACTGAAATTTCAGACACAGACAAATGAAATGGCTGTAAATGTTATTTCATTTTATGGAGCCTCTAATTTTTGTGGCTTCAGTCATTGTTGGGGTACTCTTAAATCTGGAAGAGTGTGTCCTACGTGTGGTTTGTCAATCCCACTCACCTGCATGGAGCACACTACAGTTATGTGATGATTTGTGTGTAAGACTAAAACTAAGTCTTTAATCTAGTTTTGAACTGAGAGAATATGTCTGAGCCTCGGACATAATCAGGATGTCTATTCCAGGGTTAAGAGCCATACAGTGCATTCGGACAGTATACATTTTTTTATGCATATTTAAAAATTGATTACATTTTTTTTCCTCAACATTGTACACACAATCCCCCATAATGACAATGTGAAAAAAAAAAGTTTTTGAAATTAAAAATAAAAAAGCTGAAAAATCACATGTACATCAGTATTCAGTATATTAAAATTAGTGATTTGAAAGGTCCCGGGGTTGATAGTGCATGTCAAAGCACAAACCAAGCATGAAGACAAAGGAATTGTCTGTAGACCTCTGAGACAGGATTGTCTCGAGGCACAAGGCTGGGGAAAGTTACAGAAACATTTCTGCTGCTCTGAAAGTTCCAATGAGCACAGCGGCCTCCATCATCCGTAAGTGGAAGATGTTTGGAACCACCAGGATTCTTCCTAGAGCTGGCCGGCCATCTAAGCTGAGTGATCGGGGGAGAAGGGCCTTAGTCAGGGAGGTGATCAATAACCCAATGGTCACTCTGTCTGAGCTTCAGTGTTCTTCTGTGGAGAGAGGAGAACCTTACAGAAAGACAACCATCTGTGCAGCAATCCACCAATCAGGCCTGTATGGTAGAGTGGCCAGACGGAAGCCTGGTCTGATAAGACACAAATTGAACTCTTTGGAGTGAATGCCAGGCGTTACGTTTGGAGAAAACCAGGCACCGCTCAACACCAGGCTAACACCATCCCTACAGTGAAGCATGGTGGTGGCGGCATCATGCTGTGGGGATGTGTTTCAGCAGCAGGAACTGGAAGACTAGTCAGGATAGAGGGAAAGATGAATGCAGCAATGCACAGAGACATCCTGAATGAAACCTGCTTCAGAGTGCTCTTGACCTCAGACTGGGGCGACGGTTCATCTTCCAGCAGGACAATGAGCCAAAGCACACCACCAAAATATCAATGGAGTGGCTTTCACAACAACTCGGTGAATGCCCTTGAGTGGCCCAGCCAGAGCCCAGACCTAAATCCTATTGAACATCTCTGAAGAGATCTGAAAATGGCTGTACACTGTCGCTTCCCATCCAGCCTGATAGAGCTTGAGAGATACAAAAATTCACAAAGACAGGTGTGCCAAGCTTGTGGCATTATAATCAAAAAGACTTGAGGCTGTAATCGCTGCCAAAGGTGCATCAACATAGTATTGAGCAAAGGCTGTGAATACAGATGTACATGTGACTTTTGGGGTTTTTTATTTTTTAATAAATTTGCAACAATTTCAAAACCCCTTTTGTCACATTGTCATTATGGGGTATTGTGTGTAGGATGTTATCCTAAATTAATGGTTGTTCATTTAAAAAAAATGATAATTTCTATTATTACTATTAGTATATGTTCATTTCTCTTTTTTTCTCTATAGCTGGTTCCCGGAGAAGCTTTTGACCCGATTCCTCACCAACTCCTCCGGAAGTACGTGGGTTACGCCAGACACTACGTCCACCCGACTCTCTCTGCAGAGGCTGCGCAGGTGCTGCAGGATTTCTATCTGGAGCTGCGCAAACAGAACCAGACGGCGGACAGCACACCCATCACCACCCGCCAGCTCGAGTCCCTCATCAGACTCACTGAGGTGCGGGATTAAGCCTTTTCACATTTGAGTGTTTCTCAGCAGCAGAAGTGGTCATAGTTGGGTAAACTTAGAGCCCAGTGAATGGGGGTGTACAAAAATATTTTTTTACAATCTTATTTGCTGAAATAATAAAAGAAAAACTCAACGTTAGTGTTATGAAGACTCAGAAAAAGGAAACAAATAGTGTGAGACTGATAATGGCAGCCAGAAGAGAGAACAACATCAAATTTACTGTCCTGTTCCCATAGACGCTGCATTAGAAACACCTTATTTGCCTAATAAAGATGATATAATACATATGTAAATACATATAAATGTACATGCGTTTTTTTAAATATCAAAATATTAAAAACTTTCAAGGATTTAAGATGCTGATGACTGTTAAACATGTCATAACAGTCTTGTAAAAAAGGTTCTATTGACCTTATTCTTGACGTATGAGCGGGTGCAGACGTTGGAAACTATTTGGCTTGAGATTTCCGCTTTCATTCACTTCCATTGATTTTTAGATGTTAAAAACAGCTCGTTATGCGGCTTGAAAAACCTTTTATAAACCTAAGAATGCCTGGAGGGTGAGTGAATCATGGCATCATTTTAATTTTTGCATCATGATAATGATAGTCATTAAGTAATAAGAATTTCTCATAATCATTGGTTTTATGAGAAGATACAGTAGGTCACCACAACTGCACTGAACAAAACATTAGCTGCGTCCCAAATGGCACACTATGCACTTATGCACTCAACAGCATAGTATATGTATGCAGTGTCATCCAAAAATGGATCACTAATAATTTTTTTTATTTTACTAAGCGGAATAAAACCACTTCCCAGACGACGTTTGATTGGTCCCAAACTAGTGAAATAAATTACCAAACTATTAAATAATACCTGCCTTGAGTATAACCACATTCACCATCGGGAAGTGGTATAATCACACTTCTAGGAGAATTTTGCTTTCACAATCCAAAATAAATAGTTATCCAGCATCAGGGCCTGAAGGCTCTGCCCCTTCCACTAGGTGAGCAAAGCAGTGGCCGTTGAGTGCATGAAGAGTCCAACATTACACAGTCCTTAAGCCTCCAGTTACATTTGTTTGTTTTAGTGAGCATATAATATTATATATCACTTCTCATTTTCTTTATTAAGATACAACCAGAAAATACAAATTCTAGTTGGCTTTTTGGGTCTAACTGTTTAAGACATGAACGAACGAGTTTTAGAAAGACGGAAGAGGGAATGGAAAATACTTTAGTTTCTGTTTTGGTTTGATCTGCATTTCTGCCAGAGCTCTTGTCAATATTGCCTGAATTGATGGGATTGTGAATGCTGAAAAGTACAGACAGGTTTTAATTCGTCATGTAATTCCTACTAGAAAGCACCTAATTTGTAATAGTTTTATTTTTCAGCATGATAAGATTTAGTCGTCAATATTTTTGGTTTGAAAGGTGCAAAAAATAAAAAGGTAAAGTTTGGTTTTATATTCGCACATTCGTTCATTTGTGAACAGTGACAACTTGTGACTGTCCCTTTATTGTTTATCACGCTACTTTGTATATTGGGTCTGGAAAACACATGTAAGTGTGACTTGAAAACAACATTAGCACTATTTAATTGACTGTTAACAATGCTGTACTTTGATAGTCATTGGCTGCTAATATGATTTCCTTATTTAAAATACTTTTCTAAAATTATATTAAAGAGAAACTCAAATGCAAATATAAAATCAACTTTACACTGATCAAAACAGCACAGGCTCATTCTGAAAACGTAGTCCCACCGACGTTTCTGGGGACGGCGAATTATGTAGCCGGAGGTACGTATGGCTGCATTTAATTCTTTTAAGCGAATGCTGCGGGGCAGTGTGACGCCGTTCCTTTTGGTGCTTGCCGGCTGACTGCTTACCTTCGTGTGGAGGGCTTTCCCGCTGCAACCAGTTTGTCCAGTTAGCTCGTCGTGTACGTCGGCGGACTTGAGATGCAGAGAGGAGTTGACCACAACGACGGCGACCGGGTTCGAGTCCAGGGAAGAGCAGCTCCAGAAATCGGGTAAGACAAAAACAGAAACCAAAAATAAAATGAACGAGTGAATAACAGGGTGAGAATGTGGTAAAAATCTGAAAACATAGTAAAAATCAGATGAGGGCTTTTCTTTTTCTGGACGGCTTTTGTAAATCGTTGGTTGGTTTTAGGGAAGTAAGCGGGTGGCGGGTCAATCGATAAAATTGGTTGGGTTTAGGGAAGGAGGAGGGTGGATCAGTCAACTGGCCGGTCGCCCAGTCAATCATTCAGTCAGACAGACGGTCGGCCGACAGTGGCCTCTGGTGGGTTTACGTGAGAACAGGTTCGCGCCTGCGAGAGACATTCGAGATACGAAAAAGCGCACACAGCGGCCTCTCGCGGATTCGTGAAAAAAAAAACGTACCTCAGAATGAGACTACGTTTTCAGAATGAACCTGTGTTGGATCAAAAAATGCAGATTTGATTTCATGCAGTCTAAATTCATAATGTATGTTTTTTTCTTTCTCTCTTTCTCTGCAGGCAAGAGCCCGTGTTGAGCTCAGGGAAAAAGCTACACAAAGTGATGCAGAGGATGTTGTGGAGATCATGAAACACAGGTGACTCGTTAACGCTGCATCTTCTAGTTATAAGTTATAAAGATTTTTTTTTTACATTTATCCTTATTTCTAATTTGGTAAATTGGTCATACCTTATTTTAATATACAATTCTCACTACTAACAAACCATTAACTATGACTTTTAGCTCAAAAAACTTCTAATTTACTGTTAAATTAATAGTTGGGTTAAGTTATTGGGTAGAATTAGGGATGTAGAATAAGATCATTTCCCAGCGATGGGTGGCGGCTGAAAGGGCATCTGCTGGATAATTTGGTGGTTCATACAGCTGTCGTGACCCCTTATTAATAAAGGGACTAAGCCGAAAAGAAAATAAATGAATAAATGAATGAATGAATCAGATCATGCAATATATGTACTTTATAAATATTAATAAACAGCCAATGACTTGAGGCTGAGTACATTTTGAGGTAAAGATTATTTAAGATTAATCACATCCAAAATAAAAGTTTATGACATAATATATGTGCGTGTATAATATATTTTATTATGCATATGTGATACACACACACACACACAGATACAAATTAAAACTATACACAACAAATATGTTACGTAGATATTTAAATGTATGTATAATTTGTATCATTTACATATACAGTTAAAGTCAGAATTATTAGCCCCCCTTTGAATTTGTTTTTCTTTTTTAAATATTTCCCAAATAATGTTTAACAAAGTTAACCATGTTTAACAAAGGAAATTTTCACAGTATGTCTAATAATATTTAAACTAGAGAAAGTCTTATTTGTTTTATTTCGGCTAGAATAGAAGCAGTGTTTAATTAAAAAAAAAAAAACATTTTAAGGTCAAAATTATTAGCCCCTTAAAGCTATACTTTTTCCCGATAGTCTACAGAACAAACCATCTTTATACAATAACTTGCCTAATTACCCTAACCTGCCTAGTTAAACTAATTAACCTAGTTAAGCCTTTAAGTGTCACTTTAAGCTGTATAGAAGTGTCTTGAAAAATATCTAGTCAAATATTATTTACTGTCATCATGGTAAAGATAAAAGAAATCAGTTATTAGAAATAAGTTATTAAAACTATTATGATTAGAAATGTGCTGAAAAAAAATCTCTCTCGTAAACAGAAATTGGGGAAAAAAATAAACAGGGGGGCTAATAATTCTGACTTCAACTGTATGTTTTACATCTAAATATAAATAAACATTTCCTCAAATATATGCATAAGTGTTTTCACGATACTAAGATTCAGTACTAATCGATACTGACATTTGAAAGACGTCTATTTCCCACTAACATTTGAGCGCTGTTGAGCACATTCTTAAACACTGCTGATTTGCCATTGTGTTCACATGCTCATTAGAAATGACTGATTGGCCTGGAGTGTTTTAAAGCTGTGAAGATCAGTAGATTGATCAGCTGATCGCTTTTATTTCAACTTATAGACAAACAAGCTGATTGACGGGACTTTTAAACGCTTCAGTGTCCCTGTATCTGTGTTTACACTTCGTAAATAGCGGTGAGTTTGGTAAACAGATGATCTTTACGGCCAACCACAGTAATTTCTGTTGAGCACGTGAACACAATGGAAATTCGGCGCTATTTAAGAATGTGCTCAACAGCGCTCAAATATTTGCGGGAAATTGATGTCTTTAAAATTTTTGTATCGATTGGTACCGAATTCCAGCATCGTGACAACACTAATATGCATGCATGTGGGTATTTATATATATATATATATATATATATATATATATATATATATATATATATATATATATATATATATATACGCATAATAATTACACACTACGCACATTTAAATTATGTCAAAACAAACTTTTATTTTGGATGTGATTAATCATGATTAAATTTTGCCTAGCACAAATTTTTTATCACTTTAATTATTTTTTTATATTTATACTTTCTTTTATTGTTTATATGAAGCTCTTTGAATTACCATTGTGTATGAAATGTGCTATATAAAAAAACTAGCCTAATTGCTTAAATGCTAAAAATGTTTTGTTATCCTTACATGTTACCGTGACAGAAGCTTTTAACAAATACTGACCTCCATCTTTCTGTATTTTTTATTTTTTTGCATTAAGCTTGACAGACACGTACTCTGATGAATTTGGCCGTCTGGATTTTGACCGCTCTCAGCTCGGCTCCGGGATGAGTAACCGCTCCAAAGTCAAGAAATTTGTCTCAGCTTTAAACAAACTCGCTGAGCGAACCAGCAAAAGCATGTTTGAACTCCAAGATCTGCGGCAGCTCGCCAAAGATCTGCAGATACAGGTGAGAATCATTCAGTTCAATTCAATGTATTTCTAAAGCACATTTACATTTAGTCATTTAGCAGACGCTTTTATACAAAGCGACTTACAAATGAGGACAAGGAAGCAATTTACAGAAAACAACCCCTTTGCTTCACAATTACATAATGTGACTTCACGCACAATTAAAAATACATACACTTCCTGACAAAAGTCTTGTTGTTGATCCTAGTTGTAAGAGCAACAAATATTAACTTGACTTCTAGTTGATCATTTAAAAAAGTGGCAGAAGGTGGATTTTTCTGATGAATCATCTGTTGATCTGCATCCCAATCATCAAAAATACTGCAGAAGACCTACTGGAACCAGCATGGACCCGAGATTCTCATAGAAATCAGTCAAGTTTGATTAAGGAGAAATCATTGTTTGGGGTTACATTCAGTATGGAGTCGTGCGAGAGATCTGCAGAGTGGATGGCAACATCAACAGCCTGAGGTATCAAGACATTTGTGCTGCCCATTACATTAAAAACCACAGGAGAGGGGAAATTCTTCAGCAGGATAGCGCTCCTTCTCATACTTCAGCCTCCACATCAAAGCTTCTGAAAGAAGGTCAAGGTGCTCCAGGATTGGCCAGCCCAGTATTTAGTTTGATTGAATTGCACTAGAGTTTGTTTCCCCTTCTGGTACGGTTCGTTTGGGCAGGTGAGAATGCAGCAATCGTACTCAAGTGCGCACCAAAAGCGGACCAAATAAGCGTACCGAGACCTGCCTGAAGAGGTGGTCTCAGTACGCTTTCAAACGAACCCTGGAGCGGTTCGTTTGTGGTGAGAATACGATCCATACTAAAACAGGTCCAACAGAAAAAAGTACTGCACGTTTTAGACTAATTCAGCTGCCGTAGGCCGATGCGCTGTGCATTATGGGATATGGAGGAAAAATATTTGTTGACAGCGCTTTACCAACAGAGAGAGAGAGAGAGAGGGGAAAACATTACCTGATGGATCGTTGGTAATATTTCCGCAAGATGACCATGTCGCAGTTTAGCTAAATTAATTCACGGCTCCTCCTGAAGTGACGAGTGATGCATTAAACACTGTTTTCCAGCCGCAGCCGCGCTTCATTTTCTTAATGTATAGTTTGTCTAAAGCAGTCGTCCCTCCAGAGTAAAAGGTTTTGTTTACCTGCAGGAGTTCACTGGCATTTTCCCGCACGTGAATTTTGACCAATCAATAAGCAGTTTAGGAAATATGTTTAACAACATCTGGCCAATGAGAGATGTGGATTTTGTCAGATGACTGCATTTTGGTTCGTTTCAACTGGTTCGGACCAATGACTGTAAAAAATATGGACGACGCGACAGCCCTTTTTCCCATTGAACGCCTTGAGGGCAAAACGCCTGCTTGACGGGCACAAACTGTCGCAAAAGACTGCTGAAATTGGAGCCTTGACATGCGCAGAAGGACTGTCTGATGGAGCCAGAGGAGGAGCCGCGAAAATGAGCAGAGTCGAGCTTCCAATCAAACGCTTTATGTAAAATCAACCACGCCCCCCGAACTTCTCAGCATGCGTTTGCTGTCATATCAACACAAATAGATGTAATAACGTTAACAAATATGAGGGTTTTATATATTCAATCGCGCCAGCTCCAGGCCGCAGCGCATAACTTACTCGCGGCGTCGCGGGCTGATTCCGGCTCGCATACGGCAGCGCCTGCTCGCTCGGCCGCCGCATCTGGCTCGATTGACTCGGGCTGGAATTGGGTAGTGAGTCCAGGCATCCGGAGTAGGTCCAGCAGAGGTAACATTAGTCAGTCTGAGCTCTAAGAGATAAGTCTCCGGCAGGCGAGAATCTAGCCGGAACTGTGTTTTGCTATCTGGGTGGCTAGGCGTGTATCAGCAAACTAATAAAGCCCAAAAAGCCCTGAACTTAGCGAATAAACAGTGTTCCACCAGGATCATGTATGTCAGAAACTATAGTTTACTGCTGAACTCATTTTGTCATGGTAAAATAACACAGAAATCGAATAATAACATTTCAGTCTACTTCAGTCTCCTGCCGAAGCTCAGACGCGCAGCTTTGAGAAACTGTCAATCCCAGCTGTCAATCACGATGACACGCCCAGCATTAAATTACTGCTAAAAACAAACTGTTTACAAAAATGAAGATCTGCACCTATTTCAGCACAATAACCAGTGCCTTAATCGACCAGAACCATCTTTCGGGATATTTTATTGCAAGTGTAAAAATTTTTTTAATTTGGGCTCAAGTCTCCTTCATTAACACGGAGGAGGCGGGCTTTATGACTTGTACTGCAGCCAGCCCCCAGGGGGCGATCTAACGGCCGAGACCTTCACTCAAACACAGGCTTGCGGCACACTTGGTTCGGACCAAAGCCAGCAGTGTGGTGTGAAAACGACCCAAAGAAGGCAGAAGATGCTACAATGTATCATTTATTACCCTTGGTCCTGACCAAATGAAGCGAACTACAGATGTGAAAGCACCCTAACTGTAATCTAGAGGCCTTTGACTTTCATATAAGCCACTTCTGATACTAAATGATCAACTAGAAGTCAAGTTATTATTGGTTGTTTCTAAAACTTGGATAGGCGACAAGACTTTTGTCAGATAGTGTACAATGCAAAACACAAACATACATACTACACAGTAATGCCCACTCAGGGCAGTTATATGCATCCTATGAACTGTGATGCTTTTCCAGCATTGATTTAAAGGTCCTAGGAAATGAAAATAAAGATATTTAGATGTTAGTATCAGTATTGTTATTGTTAGAATATCTATAAGCTAGTGTGCTCCAAAACAGTGACAAAATTCGTGTTTAGAAGATATAAAACTGAAATAAACATGCAAAGCTTATATGGAAGCATATGAGTAGCATAATTCAATTCAAAATGTAATATGCAAAATGGCAATGCAATATGTTAAATGCAATGTATTTCTGTATTTGAATTTGCATTTTCCAAGACATGAGCAATGTTTGGTGCAGAATGAAAATGTAAATTAAATTACATTGTTTGCATTTCTCATTTCAAACACTGTTTTAATACGTAAATTCTATCTACATTTTAAAGCTTCATAAGTAGCAAAATTAAATTGAAAATGCTATACACAAACTGAATTTAATATGAATAAAGTACAAGCATAAACTGTAGCAAAATGATCATTTAAATGTTATTTGTTTCCATCATCGATATTGACACAATGTGCATTAAAAGTCTCTCCAAATCTCTTTTTTTCCACTTGTGTTTGGTCAGGTTGTGGATTTCGAGGGTTTCATCTGTGCGCTCAATGAGCAGGGTTACCTTCTGAAGAAAGGCCACAGGATGTATCAGCTTCAGACCATATGAGTTATGGTGTTACACTGTTATTGTCTCTGTTTTAATGCAACAAATATTATATTTATATTACAGCATGTAATATGTTTCAGTATTTACAATGTTGAGAACTGTACATTGATTTAATGTACATAAATACACCGGTTAATTATTATGCACCTGTAAATAGTTTGTACAGTAGCAAATCATAGCCACATTTATGAACATTAAAGCAACATTTTTAGATTGTTTTGAATTATATGGATTGATGTTACTCATGTTCATTCCTGTTCAATACTGGATTCTGTTCATATGCTGTAAATATAGGTAACAGTGAGATAAACTTGTAAGAACCCACATGTAAAACAACTAATCGTAAAAATAAAAGAACATAAATATAATTGTATATATTGATTAAATACAGGGTGGGCCATTTATATGGATGCACCTTAATAAAATGGGAATGGTAAGTGATAATAACGTTCTGTTTGTGGCACATTAGTATAGGTGAGGAGGCAAACTTTTCAAGATAGATGGTGACCATGGTGGCCATTTTGAAGTTGGCCATCTTGGATCCAACTTTAGTTTTTTTTAATAGGAAGAGGGTCATATGACACATCAAACGTATTGGGGATTTCACAAGAAAAACAATGGTGTGCTTGCTTTTAACGTAACTTTATTCTTTCATGAGTTATTTACAAGTTTCTGACCACTTGTAAAATGTGTTCAATGTGCTGCCCATTGTGATTGTCAATGCAACCCTCTTCTCCCACTCTTCACACACTGATAGCAACACCGCAGGAGAAATGCCAGCACAGGCTTCCAGAATCCGTAGGTGCTGCACATCTTGTATCTTCACACCATAGACAACAAAGATAGAGGGGCCATTCTTCATCAATGGAAACCTCAAGGCCACTGGATATTTGAAGTTGCTACATGATGATGTGTTTCCCTCTTTATGCACTGAAGCTGGCACATTCTCTGAGCTTTTGCAGCAAGATGACGCACCACCACATTATGGGGGTCAGGTCCGAGCATTCCTAGATGAACAGTTTGCTGCATTGGTCATCGAGGGCCAGTTGAATGGCCCCCTAGGTCTCCCGATCTGACCCCCTTATGGCCCGTTTCCACTAAGTGGTACGGTACGGTTCGATTTGGTACGCTTTTATGGCCATTTCTACTGTCAATAAGTGTACCGAACCAAACCGTACCATACTACTTTTTCGGCACCCTTTCGAAAGGATACCAAAAGGGAGAAAGGGTAGCAAAAGGTGGAGCTACACGTGCAGCTGAACGCTGATTGGTTACAGAGATACGTCACGAGCTCGTGGAGCAGCACAAAACGTAAATAAAGGAACCGCCATGTTTTTTTAAAATACAAAGCCGAGACATTACATGGATGCACTATATGCATATAAAAATGGGATCCAGGCTCAAACAAACCTTGTTGTCGTCTCGATGAACAGACACGCAGCCAAGAAGAAAAATCTGCCGTGTCCTGTTGTTGTTTTTTACGAGCCCGTCTAAAAGTGCGAGCGGTATTCGCTTTCTTCCGGGAGCTCGCGATCACTTCTATATTTGATATAACGAACTTTTTGAGCTGTTGATAATAACGTGAGTGCGATTATTGAAGTGTCTCCGTCATCTGATCCCTTCAGAAAAAAAGGACAAGCGCAAGAGTGAAACGCGGAAAAAAAAAGAGAAGCCGTCAAAACACAGGAGCAAAATTGTTTTAGCAACCTGAATCATGAACAAACCGCCATGTTTATCTTCGCCTTTTGGACTATTATGAACTGGGAATGACAAATTTACTCTCTAACAGAGGCTACATGTGCTGGTGGAGATTACAGACACAGATGAGAGGTTTGCGCTGACTGTGGGCTATATTGCGTGTGTTTTGAACTCAAATAAGTATTAAATGTATGATGTGTGTAATTTTTCTGTAATTAATAATATATCGTAGACTGTAATGAGCTGTATGTGTTCATATATGTTGGATTTATGTATTTATTTTATATAATTACAGACGTTACAGTAGCCTACTTTGCACTCTTATTGATCTGCAGTTATAATCAAATCATGTCCATAGAAAAGTTAGTAATAAACATTTATAAACAAGTATTTATG
This sequence comes from Danio rerio, assembly GCF_052040795.2. NCBI lineage: Eukaryota > Metazoa > Chordata > Actinopteri > Cypriniformes > Danionidae > Danio > Danio rerio. Next base: position 5,333,967 of record NC_141037.1, read on the forward strand.
TGTATAAAGCATCTGTTTTGTGGGAAGTGCTGCTCATTATGATATGTGAACGACCTGTGCAGCTTTACTGTTGACATTTATTCGAGCGAGCATGACGTCGACTGAAACTTTATCATACACCACGCCAAACAAAAGGGTACCCTTTGTGGTGGAAACGCAAGCCTGATAAAGGTTACCCGTACCGACCCAAACTGTACCGTACTGTACCTGTTAGTGGAAACGAGGCATTAGACTTTTATCTTTGGGGTCATCTGAAGGCAATTGTCTATGGTGTGAAGATACAAGATGTGCAGCACCTGAAACTACGGATACTGGAAGCCTGTGCTGGCATTTCTCCTGCGGTGTTGCTATCAGTGTGTGAAGAGTGGTAGAAGAGTGTTGCATTGCCAATCCAACACAATGGGCAATGCGACCCATTGTGTCATTGATGTCATTGATCACCGCACGATGTATTATGGGCAATATCAGCAGTTAGAGTATGGACGCATCAAAATTTTTTACCGGAAATAGAAAACCATGCGGGAACCTCTGGCATACTCTTTTCAACATACAACAGTTTGGGACATACTAATTCTATTTTCAAATACTATTTAGGAAGGATAGTATGCAGATTGGGACATGTCTATATGCCTAAATGCATTGAGTTGCTGCCCTGTGATTGGCTGGTTAGAAACATTGCGTTAACGAGCAGTTGGACAGGTGTACCTAATCAAGTGACTGGTGAGTGTATTATAGTATAACTCCTATTAGAGCACGTCTCCTTACCTGACACTAATTTTTCCATCACAACAAACGAAAACATTTCTTATTCTGGCCATATTGTTATAAACAAGAAAAACTTGAGTAATGTTGTTGGTAATACTATGAATTAATACAACTTTAATCTTAATTTTAGTCTATTTGTCTAAATGTATTGGTTTTGTTCAGCACTTTGGTGTAAATAAACGTTAATTATATAGCTTAAGGAAAAAATATATATATATATTACACAATTTTATTATATTATAAATTGATCTGTTGCCTTACTTGAACAGCATTATTTAGTTTTGATGTCTCCTTTAAATTTCGCCCCACCCCCCTAAAAAAGTCTGTATGGGATACAGCTGCGGATGCATAATTTTTCTAACACTGTACAACAATAATTACTATTTTTACATTACTGTGATGGTTAGGTTTAGGGTTGGGATGGGGTAAAAGTTAATAAAATACAATTTAATGGGTCATTTAATAAATAATATGAATAATACTCGGCATAATCTTTAATAAATTACTGTGATGGTAGGGGTGGACGGTAAAAAATACAGTTTAATGCGTAATTAAATGAATGATACTCTGTGAAACTACTGTTTTTACATTGCTGTGATAGTTGGTGTGGGTAGACCATAGACCAGGGGTCACCAATCTCGTTCCTGGAGGGCCGGTCTCCCTGCAGGGTTTAGCTCCAACTTGTCTCAACGCACCTGCCTGGATGTTTCAAGTATACCTATAAGACCTTGATTAGCTTGTTCAGGTGTGTTTGATTAGGGTTGGAGCTAAAATCTGCAGGACACCGGCCCTCCAGGAACAAGTTTGGTGATCCCTGCCATAGACTGTAAAATATAGGGGTAGACGTTAGCTGCCGGCCGCAGCTGTATCCCTTCTAAGTTACATCCCCACCCCCTTCTGACAACTGTCGTAAATATTCACAGGCGGATCGGAACACGGCCCTGACAAAAACATGTGGGTCGACTGTGAATGTGTTCAATGTTAACTAACATGAATGAAATAACCTCGAAATATGCTGCTGGATGCAAAGAAGTCGAATGTATTTATGATCTAGATTTATTATCGCGGTGAAGCAGCTGACATGTTTCTGTCCGCCTGTAAGAGGAGCTGGCGGAGCTGTGCTAAAGGACATTTCCACAGGCTGACCGTCAGCAGATACAACAATAACAACAACAGTAATAACACTACAGTACATTTCCGATGGCTGAACACCCTTAAAACCAGCTGTTGCAGCTTTTCAAACCGGACCTGCGGCTCTTGTAGACCCGTTCCAGAGCCGCGGAGTCCCGAACTAAACAAGCCGAGTATCGGGCTCCATCTGCGGCATGCAGGAGCAGGATTCACCGCTGCGCTCCGTCTGTGTGGATCTAGCGGGTTTTGCACTGATGCGTCCAGAAAGTCGGAGTTAGAGGACAAATACTTAAAACAGGATCCAAGGGAAAAGGGTGAAGATCCAGCAGCCTCTTCGCCTGCTAATGATGGGCACTTTCAGTTTAAAGAGCTGGTGAGTACACTGTTGCACTCATTTTCTTTAGTTTTTGGGGTAAAGTTGGGTTTATATTCGCAAATTCATTCATTTTTTTTATCAGTGACAACTTGTGACTTGGTATCCGTGTTTAGCACGCTACTTTGAATATAAGGTCTGAAAATAGCACGTAAGTATGACTTCAAAACAACTTTAGCTTTATTTAATTGACTGCTAAAACCCTGCTGAAAAATCCAGCTTAAACCAGCCTAGGATGGTCGACCAGCCTGGTTTTAGAGGGGTTTTGGCCACTTCCAGGCTGGTTTCCAGCCTGGTCTTAGCTGGTTAGGCTGGAAAGTGACCAGCTAAAACCATCTAAAACTAGCTTGACCATCCTGGTTTAAGCTGGACATAGCTGGTTTTGGCTGGGCTCCCAGCCTGGCTAGGCTGGTCAAGCTGGTTTTAGCTGGTAATTGCCCAGCCTGTCCAGCTAAAACCAGGCTGGAAATGGCTGGAAACCAGCCTGAAAGTGGCCAAAAACCCTCTAAAACCAGCCTGGTCGACCAGCTGAAACCAGTCAACCATCCTAGGCTGGTTTAAGCTGGATTTTTCAGCAGGGAAATCAGATTGTGCCAATGTAAAACCAGTTTCACCCCAATTGAAATCGCATGTAAGTATATTTTTACACTTATTTTCGTAGTATGCTTTAATTATTGGGGTTTATATTCTCACATTCAATCATTTTTGAGCACTAATAGCTTGTGACCTGGTATCTGTGTTGTTTAGCAGGCTACTTTCAATATAAGGTCTGAAAATAGCATGTTTGACTTCAAAACAACTTTATCATTATTTAATTGACTGTTAAAAGTCAGAATGTGCCAATATAAAACCAGTTTTACCCCAATTGAATTACATGTAAGTATATTTTGCACACATTTCCACATTAGACGTTAATTGTTGAGGTAAAATTGGGTTTATATTCGCACATTTGTTCAGTTTTGAGCAGTGGCAGGTTGTGACTTGGTATCTTTATTGTTTAGCACACTAAATTTGAATATTAGGTCTGAAATTGCATGCAAGTATGACTTCAAAACAACTTTGGCATTATTTAATTGACTAAGAAGTCAGAATGTGCCAATGTAAAACCAGCTTCACCCCAATTGAAATCACATTTAAATATATTTTTACACTTATTTTCGTAGTATGCTTTAATTTTTAAGGTAAAGTTGGGTTTATATTCTCACATTCGTTCATTTTCGAGCACTGATAGCTTGTGACTTGGCATCTGTATTGTTTAGCACGCTACTTTGAATATAAGGTCTGAAAATAGCATGATTGACTTCAAAACAATATTAGCATTATTTAATAGACTGTTAAAAGTCAGAATGTGCCAATATAAAACCAGCTTCACCCCAATTGAAATCACATGTAAGAATATTTTATACTTTAATTATAGAGGTAAAGTTGTGTTTATATTCGCACATTCGTTCATTTTTGAGTAGTTACAGCTTGTGACTTGATATCTATATTGTTTAGCACACTCAATTTGAATATTAGGTCTGAAATTGCATGCAAGTATGACTTCAAAACAACATTAGCATTATTAAAATTATTGTGAACAATGTTGTGCTTTAATAGTCATTGGCTGCTAATATGGTTTCCCTTTTTATATTTGGTAGACAATACTTACTTTCGGTAAGCATTTTATTAAGGAGAAAGTCTGAATGTGTGAATATAAAACAAGCTTGAAACCTTTCTGAGTTTATTTCTTCTGTTGAACACAAACATAGTTATTTTGAAGAATGTTAGAGTCGTGTAACCATCGATAAACAAATAACATCACGATATCTATTTTTATTGTTGTGCGATATATTGCTCCAAATTTATCACAATAATCATTCATTCATTTGTTTTTCTTTGGCTTAGTTCCTTTATTCATCCGGGAATGAACCGCCAACTTATCCAGCATATGATTTACGCAGCATTCACAGCACCACCCGCTTAATGTACTATATCTGTTTATTTTATTAGTTTTTATTATAAAAATTAAATATATGCTAAAACAGTGGTTCTCAAAGTGGGGGTCGGGACCCCGTGAGGGGTCGCGGGGCAATGAAGGGGGGTCGCCTGGTGATTTCCAAAAATCTATTTATTTTTATTAAACCATAAGAATTAACATATTTTATCCATAACTATACTGAAAATAAAAATAGTTGTTTATAGTTACTATATAGTTACTATAGTAGCTTATAGTTACTAGTTGTATTGAATTGCGACCCCTGGGGTAATTACATTATATTAAAGGCAGCAATAGCGTCAGATGCATTTTGATTTTATAACATCAGGTTATACTTTCTGGCACATTTAAAGTTCTGACACAAATTTAATTGGTGTGTCTGCGTCATTGCATGCAAGGTTTCTGTATTTATAACCACCTCAGAGGATATTGGGGGTCGTGAGTCACTGGCATTGTTATTTTGGGGGTCGCGGGCTGAAAAGTTTGGGAACCCCTGTGCTAAAACAAGAAACATGTCAGTCAGTGCCGTTAGAAAAATAATATTGTTTTTCCTCTTGATTAATCAAGTCTGTTCTTTTTTTGTTGACCTATTTTAACTATATTTACTATAAATTTATACTAGTTTATATATTTTTCATACTATTATTTTCCATTTTAGAAATAAATATGTAATATATGTAAATAAATATATGTAAATATATGTAAATAAAAAATGCTCACTTTATTAACACAATAGTTTGATTGACAAAAATGAAATTGTGTATTTGACATTTGATAAAACAGTAGATCGCTGAAATCTGGATAGTTTATAAATAGTATGGTCACTCCTAGGTCGTCAAACACTGGTGGATCATGTTAAGTCTCTTTTAATATTTGCACTTTGAACATAAATATTATGAAAATAATTTGTCGAAGTATTCTGTTGATTAATGCAGCAATTAAATTATTGCTTGCTTAAGTGTGTTGAATAATTTTTTTATCTGTTTAAATAATGAGGTGGCACGTTTGTTGTCACAAACAACAAGGTGTGGAATTTGCATGTTCTCCCCATGTTGGCGTGGGTTTGCTCCGGTTTCCCCCAATCTCCAAACACATGTGCAATAGGGGAATTGATTAACTAAATTGGCTGTACAGTGTATGAGTGTGTATGGTTGTTTCCCAATACTGGATTGCAACTGGAAGGGCATCCCCTGCGTAAAGCATATGCTGGAAAAGTTGGCCGTTCATTCCACAGTGGCGACCCCTGATGAATAAAGGGACTAAGCCGAAGGAAAATGAATAAATGAATACAGCAATTACATACTTGCATGCTTAAGTGTGTTGAATAATTAAATCGGTTTTCATATTATTATTGTGTATTATATTGACAGTATGAGAATCCATGGACTATTCCTAATTACCTCTGTATGGCGCGGATCGTCCTGTCTCCTGTCCTGGGATATTTAATCATGGAACAGTATTTCCACGTCTCTCTGGGGCTGTTTGCACTTGCTGGAGCTACAGATTTAGTAAGTTTAAGTTTAAGAAAATATCATCTCTACTGCTTAATTTGAAGACAAAATGAGCCATTCTGAATGTGATTTTGTTGTCTGATCATTGGTTTTTTCATTATTCAGCTGGACGGTTACATCGCTCGTAACTGGCCCAATCAGAAGTCGGCTCTGGGCAGCGCTCTCGACCCATTGGCTGATAAGATTCTCATCAGCGTTCTTTACGTCAGTCTGACATACGCACAACTCATCCCAGGTGAGAAGACTTAAGAAATCTGTCATTATTTAGTCACCAGTGTAGGATTGCACCAGCTGTTCCTAAGTTCTTGCTTAAACTATAACATAAAGTTCACGCTAGAGCAGGGATGGGCAAACTTGATCCTCGAGGGCCGGTGTCCCTGCAGAGTTTTGTTCCAACACTTGTCAAACACACCTGAACAAACTAATCAGTGTCTTCAAGATCACTAGAAATCTATAAGCAGGTGTGTTTGATTAGAGTTGGAGCTAAACTGTGCAGGACCGAGTTTGCCCACCCCTGCGCTAGAGCCTTAGTAACTACTAAATCTGTTCTTACTTCAGTTGCACCACATGTTTTTAAAGGGCCATGAAACCCCCTCGTTTCAGCAGGGTGTTTTCACACCTCTACTTTGGAAAAAATCAGAAAAGTGGGCGTGTTCAGCTCTGTTTAGGGGGGAGTGTCGGAGGAAGAAAAGAGGCATGGTGTGGGAGTGTCTATTTGGGCACGCGCTGACTTTCAGAATCAAAACACAACCACACACACAGGGGAGAATGTGACTGTGTTTACATGGACATCTGTAGTCGAATTATTTGCCAAATTATTAAATGGTGGACTTTAACTGCAGTTTGGCTCTTTCATTCAGGGAATTCATTGATGTCTCTCGTGACAAACGAGATATTTGATTCGAGGATCTGCTCTAAGCGTGTATTTTTCATGCAATGTTTGATACCGCACGGCGAATGAGAGAAAAAAACAACTCTGCATTTCCCGGAAACTTAGATGCACACGGCAGGTAGCGTCAGAAAGCCGCGTGTGTTATTCCGGTCACAAAATGCGGCGAAAATCCTACACGAGGTTAAAGTTTGGTTGTGGTGCTAACATGTTTACACTCGGTGCTATAGTTAACTTAGTTCGATACAAACAAACTGAATAAACAAAGAGCACTGGTCGCTCACTTACCAAATCTGTAGAGACAGGACAATCACCAGCAACTAGAGCCGCGTCTTTATGAAGAGAAGAAGCGAATCCGGATCTCAGCGTTTACAGATGAGAACAGCTCTCAGGTAAACAATAATCCTCCTTAGACACGTAAGTTATTGTTGTCGAGCGTCGCGTACACCTTTAATCCACACGTGACTCCAGCTGAGCTCAACACAGAGAAAATGAAAACAAAACTGCAGCAAACAATAAAAGCAACACTTCACGCTTGTTTTGCCAACACAACGTGGCGTCTCTGTCGTCTAAACACTGTGACAGTAATGAATATTAATGAAGGTGCACAATAGAGCGCGCTGATTGGTTTGAACCAAGCTTTACTCATGCATTAATGCAGCACACTGTAAGACGTAATAAGGCACACTCAGGTACAGACGTCCAGTCTGCACGCTGGAATACACGCTATTATATCATGGCCGTGACGCAGCTTCAAAAATTCGTTTCTAACCGGAAGTACGAATTTGCTTGAAATAACGCAAAAACAACCAATTTACACTTTTTAGTGAAATATAGGTGTCCTAATAGTGTTTTTAGCAGTGTGGGACACATAAACGACTGTCAACAGCTCAGAAAATTAGTTTTGGTGTTTCGTGACCCTTTAAATGGAACCTTTTATGCCTTTTATTAGATGTTAAATAAGTGCTCCAACATTAGGCACATTCAAATCAAGACTGAAAACACATCTGTTTAGCTGTGCGTTCACTAAATGAGCACTGTGCTACGTCCAACAGATCACGCTATTATGTTTTTCTCTTCTTTTTCATTCTTTTATAACCTGTTTTAACACATTTTAATCTGTTTTTATTTTCTTACGCTTGTCTGTTTTATTCCTGTTTATGTAAAGCACTTTGAATTACCACTGCATTGTATGAAATGTGCTATATAAATAAACTTGCCTTGCCTACTATTGGACACCTTTCAAACAAACAATTTACTTTTTATGCCATCTATTTTGTACACATCATGTTTATTAAAAGACTACAAATATTTTACTGCAGCAATCATCTTTTTTGTTAAATAATTCGTTTATAAAGGCTAGATTGTTTGCATAGGTTTATTTTCGACCATTTCCATGCAAACATTAATTAATTTTTACACATTAATTAATTAATGTATTCAGCTCCATAAGTGATTTAAATTATATTTATTTTAGTAGATACGCAAATATCAATTCAAATAAGTCTTACAGACTTGTATTATAACAGTCATCATTGATCATCCCACGGATAATTATTTTAGAAAATTATAAAATAAATGAATCCTCTCAATCCATTTGTGCATTGATATATGTATCGCTCTTTCTGTGAAATTTCCACTAAAAGTGTAGCTCACTTATTTTTGGGAATGGCTTTTTGTTCAATCTATTTGGATCAATGTGAATGCTTTCATTATCCAAAATAATTTCAATTGTTTATATTATTTATAGATGATGTTATATATGTATAAACCTTGTGTTATTTATTGGAAAATTGTATATCCATAAGTGTAAATTAATGTAAACCCCTTTGTAGCATATTCAAACAAGAACTGGAACTGTATTGACATACCATTCAGCATAAAGATTGACACCTAGAATTTTTGCTTATTGCTTATTTTAATAGCCTATTCATTTATATTTAGTTCCTTTTCATGTGCCCTCTCGTTTTCCCCTTATTTTTCTGATTATACTTTAGTATAGCCTACTTCATTGTAATTAATAATTGTAACTCTGTTGTTGTTGCAGTAAATAAATAAATGATCACGCAATGGGATCTGTCATCATGCAGCAAACTACGAGCCCCAAAGTGTACGAGCTGATGGCTCCGTTTTCAACTTCACCTAATCTCATTGATTGCCGTCTGCAGTCGTGCTTTATGTCAAACACACCTATTGCCTCAGTGAGACTGTCACCAATGGGCGGGGCTTTTCCTCTGATGACACATACAAAGGGAGAATGTCAATCAAAGCGTTTCTGCAGACTGTGTTTATCAAGTTTATTAAGCAGACGCATTTTTATGTTTATCAAATCAAGAGTGACTTAAAGCACATTTACACTTACAGTGGGAACTTAAACTATAAGGAACATGTGGTGAAATGTTTGGTTTATGTTTTAGTGTGCTTCCCTTTATGTGGTCTGAACAATATTTCACTTTGTACAAGTGCGTCAGCTTGCATTTGTGAAATGAGTCATTCAACATCCGTCACTATTACATAAAAACATCTGAATAACTAAGGGTCCAAAAGCATTGCTGCTGAGCTCGTTGTTGTTAAGCTTAAGTTATTGAAGCAAAAAAAAAAATGTCAGCGTACAAAATGACTGCTGTAGCTCTGAAATACAACCCCAAATCAGAAAAAGTTGGGATAGTATGGAAAACGCTAATAAAAACACAAACAGGTGATTTCTTTAACTTGTATTTTATTGCACACAATACAACAAACATTATTTAATGTGTTCCTCGTTTTTATTGTTTTTTTTTTTAAATAAACGTATTATAATTTTGGTTTTTGCAACACATTTCAAGAAAAGAAGTATTTACTACTTTGTAATGTTGCCAATCTTTTCTCACAACACTTAATAGACGTTTAGGGACTGAAGACACTAAAGGCTGATTTATACTTCTGTGTCAAACACCGGCGTATGCTACGGTGCTGACGCATAGTCCTTAGCCGTGGCCGTCGGCGTCGCTGACGTGCACCGCTCAAAAAATGTAACTACACGTCGCAACGACGCGTAGCGCAAGCTCTGTGATTGGTCGGCTTGGTAGCGCTGACGAGTCTGGGCGGGACAGAGAGCCGCGCGAATGGTGCGAGCCTGATGGAGCGATTGTTTACAAGTGTGGAGTCCCGTGAAGGAGCTCCGGATGGAAAGTTTTGTGTTTACTTCATAGTTAAAGTTGTTGCACGTCCGCCGGTTCCTGCCTCAAAATGAGCGAGTTTGAGCCACTTGTGCATCCCGGAAGTGTTCAGGAAAAGCAAAAAAGCAGAGAAACTCAACACAGGAACATTTACACCTCACTGCCAACTAGCGTTTCGGAAGTGTTAATGCAGACCAACAGAGACAGCGTGCAGAAGTATAAATGCACAGCCACGTGCGTTGCATGCGCCGTGGGTTACGCCGGTCACCTGACGGCAAAGTATAAATCAGGCTTAAGTGATGAAGGGTTTTAGGTGTAATTTTGCCCTATTCTTCCTGCAAAGTCTTCGTTGTTCAAAATGTGCCACACATTCTCTATTGGAGAAAGGTCGGGACTGCAGGCACGCCAATCAAGTAGCTGTATTTTCTTTCTCCGCAGCCAGGACTTTGTAATGTGTGCAGAATGTGGTTTTGCATTGTCTTGTTGAAATATGTGTGGGCAACCCTTGAAAATAAGGCAGCATATTGTGCTCCAAAACCACTTTTTAAGCATTAATGGTGCACCACAGAAGTGCAAGTTACCTTTGCCAAGGGCACTGACACAACCATATACCTTGATAAACCCTGGCCGTAAATTGCTCTTGTCCCAACTTTTTTGGAATGTGTTGCAGGTCTGAATAAGAGGATGCATGTTTACGAAATAAATGAAGTAGACCAGACAAAAATCACTACTTTTTATTTGCATTTTCTGTACTGTCCCAACTTTTTTCTGATTTGGGGTTGTAACTGATATAATTCAGAGCTGTAGTGTGCTCAAAACCTGCCAGAACTACTTTAGCTGTGTTTTTATCTGAAAATAACAGCACCCCTTGAAATGTACATCAGCCAATTAGAAGGAAGCGTTCGACTACCCTGTACCATAAGCAACACACTCGCCGTTTGATTAATAATAATTTAATTGTTGCAGTAATGCAGCACCATTTATTTCTTAATGAATCAGTCTTTTTGAATGATTCAATGAATCGCTCATTGGGAAAAGGATTTGTTTGATTTTTTTCATGGTAGGAATAAACCAGTCCCACAAAATATAGACATGTCAGTACACTCCTCTAAGGGAAACGCTGCATTATAACATGAATCAGATGTTTAAGTTTTGATGTTTTTTGCCTCATTATTTGATGTCTTTTGTTTTCTCTTTTAGCTCCGCTGACAGCGTTGATCATATCCAGAGATGTGGCACTGATCGCTGCTGTTTTCTATGTGCGCTACAAAACAGTCCCACCTCCAGTAAGTCTTCAACTTTTAAACCAGCCTTACAATGAATGCTGTTTTGTCACTTTAGGATTAACTATTTAAAAGTAATTAAAAAAGAATTACCAGAAGTACAAGTCATTTGTAATCTTTAAAGTGCACCTACAGTGCATCCGGAAAGTATTCACAGCGCTTCATTGTTTTCACATTTTTTATGTTGCAGCCTTATTCCAAAATAGATTCAATTCATTTATTTCCTCATTCATTCTGCTGCTAAACACATCCCCACAGCATGATGCCGCCACCACCATGCTTCACTGTAGGGATGGTGTTAGCCTGGTGTTGAGCGGTGCCTGGTTTTCTCCAAACCTAACGCCTGGCATTCACTCCAAAGAGTTTAATTTCAGTCTCATCAGACCAGAGAGTTTAGTTTCCTTTGGTCTGAGAGTCCTTCACATGCCTTTTGGCAAATTCCAGGCGGGGAGTGGCTTTCGTCTGGCCACTCTGCCATACAGGCCTGATTGGTGGATTGCTGCACAGATGGTTGGCCTTTTGTAAGGTTCTCCTCTCTCCACAGAAGAACACTGAAGCTCAGACAGAGTGACCATGGGGTTATTGATCACCTTCCTGACTAAGGCCCCTTCTCTCCCGATCACCCGGCCAGCTCTAGGAAGAGTCCTGGTTGTTCCAAACATCTTCCACTTACGGATGATGGAGGCCGCTGTGCTCAACTTTTAGAGCAGCAGAAATGTTTCTGTAACCTCCCATAGCCTTGTGCCTCGAGTCAAACCTGTCTGGGAGGTCTATTCACCTTATTCTCAGCTGACGAGCGGGCGCTGCCATTTGAATCTTTTTGTCTCGCGTAGGGTTGTAACAATATACTGGTATGACGGTCTACCACGATTTGAACGTGCACGATTATCATACCATGAACAATTGCATATTAACGGTTTTAACCCTTATCCGATTCATACAATTCAAAGATTGGCATAAAGAAGAGAATCTCAGCTTTCCAGTGCTGTGTCACATAATATTTGCAGACTTTCAGAGGCTCCGGAATCAGTGCGGTTACGTCATCAAAATTTGACAACGCTGATTTGACAAAGAAACGCTCGTCACTGTATCTCCGGACAAACCAGACATGATACATTGATGCATTGTCCCTCCTCCATGCCCATTTTGGTTCAAACTCACTATATCACAACCAATAAGCATAGGTTTCACTTTTGTTTGTGGACCAACAATGAGCGTTTTGAACAACACGGAATGAGAGATAGGCATACATTTATGCGCGGCTAAATAAAACGCAAAAAAAAAGTTTTGCATGAAATAATTCTCATACTAAGTACTTTTGCATGCACAGCAGCACAGAAACATGACAAAACAGTGACACAGCAAAGACGAACTGCTGCTCTTGCTGTTGTCAAAAGACGCAAATGAAGGTGCAGCTGTTTATCTGCATTGCAGACAACCATATCCAAATCCATATCCACAGACAACCATATCCATGCTGGCACATAAAACCTAAGGATGTTCCATATTGAATCTAGTTTCGTTATGTAACTATTTATAGTATAGTAAATATTTATATCTATTTTTTTCCTGAGGATTTGCACCATGTTTATTTGGACTTTATTTGGACTTTGACACATTATTTATTATTTTCTTATTTTTTTTATTTGTTCATTGTAAGTGGTGTTGTTTATAGTAACTAAAAATATATTATTTGGAAAAAGTCAAATTTGCTTCACTGTTCTGTTATTTTGTAACATTTGTAACATACCGTATACCGCGAAACCGTCAAACCGTGGTATTGTTTTAGACGATTATCATACCGTAAAAAATTCATACCGTTACAACCCTAGTCTCGCGACTTCCGGTCACATTCACTTCCATTCATTTTTTGACGTTAACAACTGCTCGTTACGCTGCTTGATGTTGCAATTTAATATTTTCTTATTATATTATGCTACTTGGTCTGTGTAGTCATGCAAACATTTGTTTGTTGAGCAAGTAGTTTGACCATTTTCTGCCGTTTATTATTCCTAGTCATTTCTACCATAGGCGACTGAATCGGAAGTTCTAAGACAATCGCGAAAACAGGCGCACTTCTGCATTTTAGAATAAGGTCAATAGACAATTCCTTTGTCTTCATGCTTGGTTTGTGCTTTGACATGCACTGTCAACCCTGGGCCCTTAGATAGGTGTATTCCTTTTTAAATCATGTCCAATCAACTGAATTGACCGCAGGTGGACTCCAATGAAGCTGCTGAAACATCTCAAGAATGATCAGTGGAAACAGAATGTACCTGAGCTCAGTTTAGAGCTTCACGCCAAAGACTGAATACTGATGTAGATGTGATTTTTCAGCTTTTTTATTTTTAATAAATTTGCAACAATTTCAAAAACTCTTTGTTCACATTGTCATTATGAGGTATTGTGTGTAGAATGTTGAGGAAATCAATGAATTTAATCCATTTAGGAATAAGTCTGTAACATAAAAATGTGGAAAAAGTGAAGCGCTATCAATACTTTTTGGATGCACTGTATATTAAATCAATAGTATGAGTAGTATGAGAATCCATGTTTTTTTTAAATGACCTCCGTGTGCTGTGGATCGTTTGTCTCCTGTCCTCAGATATTTAAATATAATATAATTATTAACAAAAATGAAGATTGGCTTATACCGAACTGTTGAATTATTGGTTGTTATTGCCATGTGAGGATTGATTTAAGTCACATTAATGATCTGTCTTTATTTTCTGTGCAGGTAACGCTCAGTAAATTCTTTAACCCTTGTTACACCACTGCCCGACTCAAACCAACACTCATCAGCAAGGTACACCGAAACAAATGTGTCTCTCTTCATAAAACCTTTAAGTGGACCCATTATGCAAAAATCACCTTTTATAAGGGGTTTAAACACAGTTGTGTGGCAACAGTCTTTAAATAATACCAACTTCCAATGGTAAACATTAATAAATAGTATTTTTTTTATAATCACACTTGATAAAAACAGTCTATAGAAACTCTTTGATTGAAATTCTCCCTTTGTACGTATCATCAGAGGGGGAAAGTCCCGCCCACTTGTGACCATCTCTCCCTCATGAGCATAGGATGTTTATCTTGTTTTTGAATCTGCCACTATGCTGACACATAGGCATTTGTAGCTCCGCCCTCTTCTGAAAAGAGCACAATCTTATTTGAATTTAAAGCGACAGTCACCAAAACTCCACAATTAGGATCAAAGCCTAAAATGGTCAGTTTCAGAGAGTTATAAAACCTTATTTGTATGGTTTTTTGAGCTGAAACTTCACATATACACTCAAGGGAGATCAGAAACTTATTTTATATCTTGTAAAAGGAGCATAATAGGTCCCGTTTAATCAGTGTATGGCTTTTTTTTTAGAAGTGCTTTAATTAGTATTTCTCAAAATATCAGATGGCACTAATATATATAGGATGGCACTAATATACAGGGTTTCTTATAAATGCTGGAGTTTCAATGTTGTGTTTTCAGGATGACACATATAATTTTGGAGAAAGCTCTTACTGTTCAGTAGAGTTTATTATGTGAATATTTCAATATTTACAGTTAAACACATCCTTTGTTAACAGTTAAATCATATCAAGTCATAAAAAAGGGTATCTGGCAGATCTTAAACTGTCTTAAATCTCAAAATCTAAATTTTAGGCCTTAAAATGTCTTAAATCTACTGCAATGTTGTATTGTAGGTCTTAAGTCTTTTATTAACAGGTCTTCATTTTTCTTTGTTTATGTATAGTTACCCAATCTGGCCATTAACACCCATACAAACACTATCAATCCATCTCAATAAAACTTTTGATTTACTTTTGAATTACTTCGAGTAACATTTGCTTAAAAGTTCTCTATTTATTTATTTACTGCTGAGCATACTGACCTGACCAATTTTTTTTTATTATTAAATTGTTATTATTGTAGACTGAAGGAATTGACAGATGTTTTGTTCTATTCTTGATAAGGGTTATAGGGTTTTTGAAAATTAATAAAAAAAATTCAAATTAAATTATTATTATTATTGTATTTTTAAATGTATTAAATTAATCATTTTTTGATTGGGCAAGGGAAAAAAAATATATATATGTAACTTTTTTTTTATTAAGATTTTTTTTGGGCCTTTTTTGCCTTTATCAGATAGAACAGTATGGAGACTGGAAGCAAAGTGGGAGAGAGAGAGGGGTTGGGGTTGGGAAACGTCCTCGAGCCAGGATTCGAACTTGGGACACCCTGACGTGCTACAGCACCATATGTCAGCGCGCTAACCATTAGGCTATTGCACCAACGTGAAAATCTTTTCTAACAAGGATATTCGGGAAAAAAAACCTTAGCATTTAGCCCTGTATAAAGAATAAGGTCTAAAATTTTATTCATTGTGGTCTTAAAAGTGTCTTAAGTCTTAGATTTACTTGGTGAAACCTGCAGAAACCCTGCAAAATAGCATAAAAGAAGTTCCTGAAAGACTTAAGATATTAAGAATTAAAAAATTAAGATATTATTTGGCAAACAAAAATTACACAAAGTACAACTTTTGAGTGTTACAGTGTGTTTTATCTTGGCTTGAATGAAAACAAATGTTGCAATGTATCATGTTTAATAATAATATCTGAATACCGAACCTTGATATGCAATAATGGGATGAACTATGTGTAATTTATCATATTTATAAGTGCCAAAATATAAATTTGACTTTGGTGAAGTGTAAAACCTCCATTATGACAATATACTACAGTAATTTATTGTAAATATAGTGTTTTTCAACCTAACTATAGTAAAGTACCTGACTTTGTTGTGGTAATTGTATATTTGCTATGGTAACACAACTAGAGTAATATAAACAAATCACCCAATATGTAGGTTTTACTACCATGTAGGGTATTTTATACTACAATTACACCAGTTTACTGTAGTTAAAAATAAAGTATACCACAGTATTCATTACAGTTTATCAGCTCGCTACAGAATTTATTAACAAAAAGTTGTAAATACTATAATATATACAGTATAATTCACTTTACTATACCATAGTTAAAAAACAGTATAGTATTTAATATCAATTACTATGGTATATTTGGTAAATGTGGGCATGGATATAGAAATGTTGGCTAATACTGTAGCTATATGGTCAGTATTAAATGACGGCTGATGTTTTCAGTATTTCTGTACCACATTGTACATTGTGATCATCAGTTATCTTCATATTTAAAAATAATTGTGTCAGTAATAAAGGAGCTTTTTTATTTTATATTGTGTCTTGGATTAATCACATTATTAATGTAGGAAATCTAATAAATATATATATATATATATGTGTTTCAGATCAACACGGCGGTGCAGTTGTTTCTGGTGGCGGCGTCTCTGGCTGCTCCTGTGTTTCATTACACTGACAGTGTTTTACTGCAGTCACTGTGGTGAGTGAGAGCATTTACATTCACACTCACTCACACACACTCTCACACACACACACACACACACACACACACACACACACACACACACACACACACACACACACACACACACATATAAATAAATAAATAAATCATTCATCATGACCAGACCCATGCAGAATCAGAACACAGCAGATTTCCACAAATGGTTGAGCTTGTCATTCAGTCCATGAGAGATTCATATTTTTCATCACATTTTTAAACATTATAGTTTTAATAATTCATTTTTAATAACTGATTTATTTTGTCTTTGCCATTTATTATTTTGTAAATAATAATAATAATAATTCCTTACATTTATATAGCGCTTTTCTGGGCACTCTAAGCGCTTTACACAATGGGGGGATGGTAAAAAAAACTTTTATGCCCTCATAGTATTTAATCAAATATCAAAACGTTCCCTTTCCTTCTAGTCACATAGAATGCCTTTAGGGTGGGGCTATTGGTCAGTTAGGGCAGGGTTATCAGTCTTTTAGAGCAGGGCTATCAGTCTTTTAGGGCGGAGCTATTAGTATTTTAAGGTGGGGCTTAGTCTTTTAAGGTGGACCTATTAGTAATTTAAGGTGGGGCTTAGTCCTTTAGGGCGGGCCTATAAGTAGTTTAAGATGGAGCTTAGTTTTTTAAGGTGGACCTATTAGTAGTTTAAGATGTGGCTTCGTCTTTTAAGGTGGACCTATTAGTAATTTAAGGTGGTGCCTATTAGTAGTTAACATGGGGCTTAGTCTTTTAGGTGGACCTATTAGTAATTTAAGGTGGGGTTATCAGTCCTTTAGGGCGGGGCTATTAGTAGTTTAAGATGGGGCTTTGTCTTTTAGGTGGACCTATTAGTAATTTAAGGTGGGGCTTAGTCCTTTATGGCGGGGCTATTAGTAGTTTAAGATGGGGCTTAGTCTTTTAAGGTGGACCGATTAGTAATTTAAGGTGGGGCTATCAGTCCTTTAGGGCGGGGCTATGAGGACGTGTTTTGTTTCTGCCCTTCATTAATCTTCATCCATTTTGTTTGCAATGCCCTATTTTTTTCAACGATACAGTTTGTTCACAAAAGTTGAAATCATGCACTGCCCTATTTTTATTTTTATTTTTCTCATTTTAGGACCATTTCAATTGGATAATACAGTCTTAACTTCTGTTTCATGCTGACTATAAGGGGGCTAATAATATTGACCCTAAAAACTGTTAAAAGTGTTTTTGCACTGTTAAACATCACTCGGGGGGAAAATTATAATTTTGAAAATAATTGTTTGTTTGGTTGTTTCTTTGTTTTTACATTTATTTCAGTTATATCATTGAATAATATACAAATGTTAAGATGATTTGTGTACATTTTCTAAAGTAACGTTTTGTATTACTTTTAGTAGAGTTATTATACAAAATTTGAACAAAAAAAAGTGTTTCAAATTGGATTTGCATTGTAAACCTTAAATAAGAAGTTGTACGTGTGTAACCCACCGGTCCTACTGCACCCAACCTAGTCCGGCAAATCTTTGCATGGGAGTCAGTTGCTCTAACAAGGAGGCTTAAGACCATGGCCTGTCTGTCGCTAGAGCACCTTTAGAGGTCAGAGGAGTGAGATTTACCTGCATAGCACTTCGCTAGCTGGCCTCCGTTACACACGCCCTAAACCTCACTAGCATCCCGGACGAGCCCTCATGTGTTCCTACTGCACCCAACCCTGTCTGAGCTGGGATCGAACTGGCAATTCTGTACATGGAAGTCAGTTGCTCTAACATGGAGGCTAAAGACCATAACCCTAGCATTTGTCGCTAGAGCACCTTTAAAAGTCAGAGGAGTGAGGATTACCTGCATATTTATTTATTTACTGTTTTCAGGTGCTATACAGTCAAAATCATTCTTTGTATATCTTCCAAATACATTTTTTTTAAATATTATATTTTATTATTTTTGACTAATTTCTTCACTGAAATAACAAAAGCGTCTACATATTCTGCCTGGCTCTGGTCATGACTCTAGCACTACTTTGATTATTGAATGAAATGAAATAAATGTGTATTGTGTTTGTTTGCAGGTACATTACCGCCGTGACGACTGCAGCATCTGGTTATAGCTATTATCATTACGGTAAAAAGACTGTTGAGGTGCTGAACAACACTAAGTAGTTGATCAGTCGTCTGTGATTTGAGCTTCGACCAAGACATGTGGAGAAATCAGTCGATGGAAATTGATCTTACTTTTGTAACTGAGACACTTTAGTCTGTACAAAGTCAGAAGTTTATTTTGATTACGATGTTCAAATCATGTGGTGTCGCGTGTGATCAGTATATGATTTGCAACTCCGCAGGAAGCTTTTTTTAAATCACTTTTAATGAACTTTGGGTCAATTTTCAGAATAAAAATGGACGTCAAAATCACATTTGGTTTTGTTTTGATGTTTTATTATTAACTGTAGTGGGTGTGTGTTGCTTTACTGGAGAATCAGTAAAGTCATTACAATTTTTAGGCAGTTTAGTTATATATATATTATATATATATATTATATATATCTATATAATTATATATATTATTAAATCTAAAGTATAGCCAGAAAAATAAATCTAAATGCCTCTGATTGGCTGAGGAATTCATAAACTCAACTGAAACATAATTCCTTGTAATATTTTACCCCCTTCACTGAAAAAAATTATTCAGCGATGACTCCTTGGATTTACTCAATATTTTTACGTAAGGTGGTTGTAAACAATTTATCTGTGTTGAATTTAAACAAACAAATTAAGTTGAACATTAATAAACCTAATTTGTTTGTTTAAATTCAACACAAATAAATTGTTTGCAACAGTTCTGCATGCAACACTTTTTTCAGTGTTGTTGATATCAATGAGCCTGTGACGATTTTAGGAGTAAAAAAAACAGTAGATCAATTTTTTTTTTAATCTGCGTTTAATGATATGTCACAGCACTGCTGCTCTGATGTGTCCTCATTCTTGGTTTGATTCATCAGACTCTTCCTCCAGCATCGGCAGAGAGTCTCTATCAAACACATACTGCAGGCATTGAGGTAAGCCAGAGATCACACAGCAGCTCAGAGCACTTCGGGAAATGTTCATGTCACACACTTCCACCCTGCACAAAAACACAGAAAGGCATATAAAGAGACTATTTTAATATATTAAGGCCTATAATAATACTTTCAGTTGAATTAAACACATCAAACTATTATTGCATTTCATTTTACTAGACTGATTTGTGTAGATTAGATTAGATTCAACTTAATTTTCACTACACATGTACAAGTATAGAGCAACAAAATGCAGTTTAGGTCTAACCAGCAGTGTGATCGCAGCAGTGCAGGATACAGGTATAAGTTATAAAGTGCAGTTATAGAAAACGATGGTGATATTTACAGATGGATGTATTATGAAACATGATATACAGGTCATATGAACTAGATGAACATAGTGTACAGGTTGCTATTAATAATCGGG
Organism: Danio rerio; assembly: GCF_052040795.2. Classification (NCBI taxonomy): domain Eukaryota; kingdom Metazoa; phylum Chordata; class Actinopteri; order Cypriniformes; family Danionidae; genus Danio; species Danio rerio. The sequence goes on from NC_141037.1 coordinate 5,353,952, forward strand.
GATATGCAAATAGATATGAAAATAATATACAGGTTGGTATTTGCTATAAACAGGAATTATAAAGGGATATGTAGACGTGTAAATCACTAATTTACAAATGTATTTGAGCTTGTTGACAGTTTATATGCACATAAATACATGTGTGCATCATGAGAGTGGGTTAAAGAAACTCGCTTGAAGGAACTTGGATCTCCCGTAGAGTTGAGTTTTACCGTTATTGAATCCATTCAGTTGATATATTGGGACATCTTAGCTTAGCTTAGCATAGATCATTGAATCAGGTTAGACTGTTAGCATCTCGCTCTAAAATGACAAAAGAGTTTTTAAATGTTCCTATTTAAAGCCGAGCAGCGTGTAGTAGCAATGATATCATGCAGCGCCCTAATATAGTTCTGAATCATCCTACAAATGTTTGTCGCTGGAAGATTTTCTAGGTTTTCCTTGAGTTTCTTGATTATTATGCAGGTTTAACACCGAGCCATATCAGTTTAGAAATAGAAACCTTTCGTTTTCCATTGGTCTTAGTACAGGATTTAACTATAGAAGAGTCCAGCTTTAGACAGGACAATTATCGAAACTCCTCTGTCATTTTTCAGCAAGATGCTAATAGTCTAATTCAATTCAGTTATCTATGCTAAGCTAAGCCAGACCTGCCAGACCTAAAAATGGGCTAAATGAGTAAAAAAAAAATGATTCCGAGGATGCTTTCTCACTATAATCGATCCGCTCCTGAGTTTCAATCGAGCCGAGACCACCTCTTTCAGGCGGTCTCGGACAGATTGTTTTGGCACGGATCAGAGCTGGATTCACATTCACATATGCCAAATGAACCGCGCTAATGGGGGAAACGCACCAGGTTCCATAACACATGTCTAGGTGTGAAATCACCCTACCTCTTATATGAGCCTATTTAAAAAAAATGGTTTAATGAATTAATGAAGATTTTATTCAAAGCATTTAGCTTATTAACACCTTTTTACACAATTGGGTAACAACTGATTTACAGCCGTTGTGTCAAGCTGATTGCAGGCAAACTGCAGTGTGTTTGTGAACATTACCATTCATTTGTACTCTGGTTGTAAATCTCCACATCAGAGCAGGTCCTGAATCCATTAAACCCACCAACAACTATCAGCTGATCGTTCACAACCTGTGTGGAGTTTGGAGAAAACAAATCATTACTTGTAAAATCTTTAATGTGGGAATCTTTAACGCTGCATATTCAGCCAAACCCTCATTAGATGACTGTACTTCACCTCAATGCCGAAGTTGCTGCGTGTGTTGATCATAGATTCGATGTCATGCCAGGAGTCAGTGTGAGGATCGTAGGCCTCGACACTTCGCAGACGGCTGGAACCATCAAATCCACCAACCTTAAAACAAAGATATGCATCTCTCTGTTAATATAAAGCGTTTGGTCTATGATATTCGGCTTATTTTGTACATTCATTAGTGCTGTCAAACCATTAATCACATCTGTAATTTGTATTTATATACAAATCTTTTACACACATTCATATCTGTCATGTACATATCTGTATAACACTTATCAGTCATCATACACCACACTAAAATAACATTTACAATAATAATAAAGCAATTATACTCACAGCATAAATTAGATTCCCAAAAGTGATGACGCCGACTCCACTGCGGCGGGTCCTCATGGGCTCAATGAGGCTCCACTGGTTTGTTTCAGGATTGAAGCTTTCAGCAGTGAAAAGACACTCAACCCCCGTAAAACCACCGCAGATGTAAACCTGCCGAACACACACAAAACCAACACACTTTCAGCATTGATGCCATACAACCTGTACAAGACAAAGGTTTCTGCAATAATCGGGGGTAAACATGCTTACCTTGCCGTGCAGTGAGGTGGCGCTGGCGTCGCTCCTCCGCTCACTCATGGGTGATATCTGTGTCCACTGATTGGTGTTTTTATTGTAGCACTCTGCTGTTTTCAGGCGTGCATGTCCATTAAATCCACCAATGGCATAAAGGAGGCCGTCCAGAACAGCCACACTGACATAACACCGCCGTTCATACATGGGAGCCACCTGTTGTATAAAGCACAAACAAACTTAGTACTTACTGAGTAAGGTGAGTATTCCTGCATACAGTGGCCATGTTGATAGGAAAGTAAGCTATTTTCATTGGACATCACTTGAATGGTAAATATTGTCCCTTGCTCTGCCAGTTTCTGCCCGGCTCCTAGCCTTGCCGGTCCCATTCCGGCTACTGGCCCAAGCCCAAGCTTTTTGCCTACCAGCCCCATTCTTCCTTTCACCCCTATTGGCCTCGATCCGGCTCCTAGCCCTGCCGACCCATTTCCAGTTCATATGCCTGCCAGTCTCATTCTAGCTCCTAATCCTACCAGCCCCATTCTGACTTCCAGCCTCATTCCAGCTGCTAACCCTATCTACCCCATTCTAGATTCTAGCCCTGCTTGTCCCAGTCTGGCTCCTAGACCTACTGCCCCTATACTGGCTTACAGCCCTTCCGGCTCCATTTTGGCTTCCAGCCCTGCCAGTCCCAGTTCAGCCTCCAGCCCTGCCGGTTCTCCACCAGCCTCAAGCCTGACCAGTTTCCCACCAATCTTCAATCCTGTCGCATGTCCTCTTGGGGTCCTTCACTGGTGTCATCAGCCATCCCACCATAGGCTTCACCTTGAACTATCATCATGGCTGTGGTCTGGGTCTCATCAAGCGTCTCCTGCACCAAGTCTCCATCTGGTCCCCTTGAGCTGTCCTGTCATCTCTCTGGTTCTTACTCCTCCCAGGTCGCATTGATCTCTCCAGTCATATCCCTGGCTTTTACCTTCATCTGGTCCCTCCTGTCATCCCCCTGGCTCTTACCACGCACTGGTCCCTCCTCTCATCTCACTGGCTCTTACCCCTGTCTGGTCCCTCCCATCATCTTTCTGGCTTCTACTCCCATTTGGTTCCTCCTGTCATCTCCCTGGCACTTGCCACTGTGTTGTCCCCCCTGATCCCTCCTGTCAACTTTCTGGCTTTTACCACTGTCTCGTCCCTCATGTTGTCTTCCTGACTCTTACGCCTAACTGCTCCAACCTGGTTCCTCTTGTTCCTGATTCCTCCCTCCATCAATCCCACCCTGGCCTCCTCCTCTACCCTTTTGTCCCAAGTCTACCTCCTAGTTCCTCCCGCCATTGTTCCATCCCACCCTGGTCCTTTGCCCTTCTCTATTTGTTAACATAATTTTTATCAATCTTTTTAGAACCTTATGTTAATATCATATAATACCATAGACTGTGTTAAGTTTCTGATAACTTAGATAAGATAACCTATTAGGTTTTTAGACAATGTTAAAAAGCAGTAAACAAAAACTACTTTAGATAGATCAGAAACAACTCACCTCATGCCAAGTATGAGTGACTGGATTGAATTTCCTGACGCTGCTGAAATAATTCTCGCTGTCAAATCCACCAACAGCGTAGATAAAGCCATCGAGGACGGCCACGCCATGATAGGCTCTGGGAAGCTCATTCTCCACAGTCACATCTTTCCAACAGTTCGCTCTTGTGTCATATGCCTCAATCCCATTGGTCGGATTGCCAATGCTCCACCCGCCAATGGCCAATAGGACCTCAGAGGGCATACGTTGGCGTGTCATATAACTCACGAGGCCAGAGCTGGTGGGTTCCACGTGGAGGTCAAAAATGACCTTCATCGCATTGATGATAATAAAGGAACAGGCCTCATTCTCCAACACCAGAGGATTATTCCTCACATTGTTCATGAAGTACTCTGGTGACATCAAGCCCAGTCGAACCTAAAGCACAGTGAGGAGAGGAGTTACAGCCTTATCAATCTCTGAGAAGACTACAATCAATAATGAACTACAGGAATATGTAGATTTTTAAAGGCAGACAGGAAATATTAGTTACTTTTTTGAATGGCAATACAATATAAAAGTCAATATAAAACTTTTAAGATTCTCAAACTATTTTTTTGGCAATTTATTCCATGTTTCCCCTGGATTGGAATCTTCTGGCAGGGTGGAAGGGGATGGGTGCACTGTAAAACATCTTTTAGTTGAATCAAACTTATCTAGTCATCTCAACTTACATCAACCAATGATTCATTAATTTTCCTTCAGCTTAGTCCCTTATTTATCAGGGGTCGCTACAGCAGAATGACCCGCCAACTATTCCAGCATATGTTTTACACAGTGGATGCCCTTAAAGCTGCAACCCACTACTGGAAAACACCCATAAACTATGGCCAATTAAGTTTTTTCCCTAATTCCCCTATAGCGCATGTGTTTGGACTGTGGGGGAAACCGGAGCACCCGGAGGAAACCCACGCCAACACAGGGAGAACATGCACACTCCACACAGAAACACCAACTAATCAAGCCAGGACTCAAATCAGGGACCTTCTTGCTGTGAGGCGACAGTGCTAACCACTGAGCCACCGTTTCACCATACATCAACCAAACTGACTAAAAACATCAGACTTTGTATAACTTAAAAATTTTTGTTAAAACCTAATTAACATTTTAAAATAAGTTAAAGAAACTTAAAAATATTTGTTGACTTCTTGTCATTGCATTTTTACAGTGTGTGGGTTTGTATGATGGACCACTCAATATTTCTACTCAATATTTCTCATTATTAGCAGAAAAATTTGTGACATTGTTCTCTAAAGACATTGTTTTATAATTCAGAGCAGGGGAGCCCAAACTCTTCGTATCAAGGGCCAAAATCCAAACACATTGAGGACTGTAGGCTGCAGGTAAATATAGAAGACTGTATTACAGAGTAGCCGATTATTCTAGTAATTTCCTTAAGAGTAAATAGAAAACATTGATTTATTCATATCAGATTAACCATTACATTATCATTTTGTATATTTTATAATTATATTACAATGAAAAGAAGCAATTCTATTTATAACACAATGTAGCTCAATGCTTAAATTAATCTGATCCAATCACAATATTTAATAATTTAATTCAAGCTTGCTTTTTTTGTAGCTCAACAATAAAACAAACAAACTAAAGGTTACATTAAATTAGAAATGACCATCTATAGTACAGGCAACCTCCCCCTGACCCTCTGCATTCTGCAGATCTGCATTCTAGTCTGTACTAGTCTTATGTCCTATCTTGGAAATAAAATTCCTTTACATTTGTTCAACACATTTCTGTACATGTAAAACTAAGTTGCTTTTTATTATGTATCCTCACTATCATGAGAATGCAGATACTATTGGGGCCTCAGGGTAACTCTGGTGTCCATACTTGCCAACACTTCTGTTTTTCCCAGAGTCTTATTACTATTTAATAAACCCCTCTTCCTCCAAATGTTGGCAGGTATAATTGGATCTAAACAAACTGTTTGTTTAAAATGTGATTGAATACAGGAAACTGCTGCAAGAAATCTGGAAGATTGTTAGTTAAGGCAGAAATGACAAACTACTGATATTTTTCTTTCCCTGTTTTTAGTATATCTCAGAAATCTTTCTTGTCATTAGAAAAAAACTCAGATAAACATAAATGGAGTGATTATTGTCGATGTAGCAATAAAAATAGTGAGAAAAGTCTCACAAAAAACACACAAAAGTGATTAACAGAATGACTCTTACCCTTGAAAGAAGCGCAGTGATGTGATTTCTCCTGTTTTCTGGTTCATGATTAATCCAGCGGAGAATTGCCTCAAAAACCACCTCCTCCTGTTTAACATTCAGCTCATCGCGACTGATCATATTCTCAAGCAGCTCCAGAGGAAGTTGTAGAAACTCCTCGGACACTTGCTGAACCTCCTGGAAATGCTGTAAGACGTAGAACTCGGCTTTGTGGTGGAGTTCTGTGCAGGAGTGGAAACGCTCAGTGAACGCCCAGATGCCGATGCAGTTCTGCAGGGAGAAGTTTGCCTCCAGGAACTTGCAGCAGGCTTCAGTTAGACCTGAGATTAATAACTGATCAGCCGCCACTAAGAGCTCGCACACGTTGTCTTCAGTAATCTGGACGGGTCTTGCATAGGCGTGTTGAATAATCAGAGACATGGTGTCCGACGACATTTCAGGGAAATTGAAATGCTGCTTTGGTTTGGTCCACTGTGTGGAGAAAAGCATCCTGTGGAGCACATTTAAACAGTGTTGCTTTATGAAGATACTTAATTTCATTTAGTTTGAAGAAAACCCGCATGAAAACTCTGAAAACTGGACTGACACCGTTTCAATTTACTAGAACTTCTATGTTAAGCTGCTTTGACACAATCTACATTGTAAAAGTGCTTCACTGTAAAACCCAACAGGCAACTTCATCAAGTGAAATGAGTGTAGTGAACTCAAAACTGGCTGGAAGTTAATTTTACTCATTTGAAAAGAGTTTTGACTTTAGTGTTGAAGGTAATGAGTTAAACACCTCATTACTTCAACTTAAATGGAGTAAGTTCACAGTACTCGTATAAATTAGTTTAACTAAAATAGTTTGTAGTAATCGGTTTCCTCAAATGTTTTGAGTTGCTTTAACTTATTGGGTTTTACAGTACTCAGCTGGTTTGAGTTCTCCATTTATTGGGTATTGCTGTGCTCATATTCCTTCGTTTACTCAAATGGATTAAGTTCAGAGCAATCATTAGCATTATTTTTTTAACTTAAATGGTTTGCTGCAATCGGTTACCTCAAATGGTTTGAGTTGCCTTAACTTATTGGGTTTTACAGTGTGGCAATATAAGTGTATTATATTCATTGATTTAGTATCCAAGATGCAGTTTGTACCAATTTTGGTGGAACTTTTTTTTTTTGTGTGATTTCCAACTAATTTTACGATCTAATACAAAACCTTGAAAGAAACATATTTGCATAAACCCTTTATATCAAATTTTTATATCAAATGTAGAACTGTTTCTACGTTTTCCAATTAAAATATCAATCTTTAATGACATCAAACTAGGGATAGGCGATTATGGCAATCTTGATTAATTCTTTATTTCATATTAAACAACAGCGATATACAGTTGAAGTCAGAATTATTAGCCCCCTTAAATTATTAGACCGCTTGTTTATTCTTTCCCTAATTTCCGTTTAAGGGAGAGATGATTTTTCCAACATGTTTCTAAACATAATAGTTTTAATAACTCATCTCTAATAACTGATTTATTTTATCTTTGCCGTGATGACTGTAAATAATATTTTACTACAAATTTTTAAGATGCTTCTATACAGCTTAAAGTGACATTTAAAGGCTTAACTAGGTTAATTAAGTTAACTAGGCAGGTTAGGGGAATTAGGCAAGTTATTGTATAACAGTGGTTTGTTTTTTAGACTATCAAGAAAAATATAGCTTAAAGAGGCTAATAATTTTGTCCCTAAAATGGTTCATAAAAAATTCAAAACTGCTTTTATTCTAGCCAAAATAAAACAAATAAGACTTTCTCCAGAAGAAAAAATATTATCAGACATACTGTAAAAATGTCCTTGCTCTGTTGAACACCATTTGGGAATTATTTAAAAAAGAAGAAAAAAATCGAGGGGGGCTAATAATTCTGACTTCAACTGTATATTTCAGTATCAGTTGTTTATTCTTACAGATTTAAAAGAGCATCCCAACAGTGACTGAAGCCACAAATTAGAGGCTCCATTAAACAGCATCACCTATTTAACCTGACCTAAAATTCTGTGCATCTCTAATATCCACACACTTCTAGATTCCCATTGTGGCACATTTCTGCTGTGTGATTGGCTCCTGGATTAATATAGAGTAAAAGTCCAGAGCTTATCATTGTTATTAACATCAATTATATTGCGATTCGATATATAATACTAATATTGTTTATCGGCCCAGCCCTATATACATCAAACCACAGTTTTAACATGTATTTCTATTGTAATCACCTAAGATGTGATGAACTGTCCTTATTAAACACAACAACACAAAAATGTATCATTAGAAAATGAAATAACTTGAATATACACATTATTAATGTAAATTATGAACAATTTTGGACCTAAAACCTAAATAAGACATTGTGCGTGGGTCTGATCTCACCTGAAATAAGGACTGCAGCCACAAAGAATGATCTTGTGCACTCGAAACACTTTCCCGTGAACATTGATGTCGACGTCTGTGTGCTCGCCCTGTAAACGGACTTCATTGAACACCTCAAATGCTGGGTCCATCATTTTTGTGCTCAAAATTCACAATATTTCGACTCAAACTGAACAATTCTGACTGAAGTAATGCAAAGTTTTAGAGTCAAGTGAGCTGACAGGTTTAGAATGTCGATGACATCAGAGCTTGTTCCAGACATTCTAAATCTGATGTTTAAATCTGGCCTGACTTTACTGCATTCAAATCATAACAGCCTTAAAACAGACACACGCTGACATTAATGTTACATTTTAATCATTACCATTACATTTGAACTGTAATTAATGGATGATTAAATATTGTAACAAATGTTGCCAGGGGAATATTAGTGTTTTGGCTGTGTTATGAACCGTTTTCATAAAATAATAGAACAAAATAGACTTAAAAAATAAATTTTCACTCTAAATGTCAATTTTTATTGTTTGTTTGTTAGACTTTGTTAATCCAAAAGGGAAATTCACGTCACAGCAGAGCTCACCATGCCAAAAATAGAATTTTAGATGTAAAAAATTACATGTACAGTTGAAGTCAGAAGTATTACTCTTCCCCCCCCCCCCCCCCCTGAATTATTCTCCCCTCTGTTTACTTTTTTCCCCAATTTCTGTTTAACAGAGAGCAGATTGTTTCAGCACATTTCTAATCATAATAGTTTTAATAACTAATTTTAGTCACTGATTTATTTTATATTTGCTATGATGACAGTAAATAATATTTGACTAGATATTTATCAAGAAACTTCTGTACAGTTTAAAGTGACATTTAAAGGCTTAACTAGGGTTACTAGGCAGGTTAGAGTAATTAGGCAAGATATTGATTAACAATGATTTGTTCTGTAGACTATCGGAAAAAATGTGCTTAAAGGAGCTAATAATTTTTACCTTAAAATGGCTTTTAAAAAATTAAAAACTGTTAAAGACAGTTCAAAGACTTGCTCCAGAAGAAAAAATATTATCAGACATACTGTGAAAATTTCTTTGCTCTGTTAAACATCATTTAGGAAATATTTAAAAAAGGAAAAAAAATTCAAAGGCGGGCTAATAATTCTGACTTCAACTGTATATAAAAGAACAATAATGATAATAAAATTACATTCATCCTGCACACCTTAGTTTCAAACAACTAGTGTAGTTAAAGATGCCTTTTATTGAAACTATAATGAAATGCTAAACATTCTTTCATTCATTTTGTTTTCAGCTCACTTTATTAATCTGGGGTCGCCACAGTTTAATGAACCGCCAATTTATCCAGCATATGTTTTACGTAGCGGATGCCCTTCCAGCCGCAACCTGGGGCTTCTCATCTCTGGGAAACATCCAAACACACTCATTTACCATGGACAATTTAGCCTACCCAATTCACCTGTACCGCATGTGGCATGTGTTTGGACTGTGGGGAAAACCGGAGCACCAGGAAGAAACCCACGCGAACACGGAGAACATGCAAACTCCACACAGAAATGCCAACTGACCCAGCCGAGGCTCGAACTATAGACCTTCTTGCTGTGAGGCGACAGCATTAACTACTGTGCCACCATGTTGTCCTGAAATGCTAAATATTAAAACAAAATTTTTCAAAGTAATAATGACACCAGATTTAAGGCATATTATATATTCATTAAATGTTTCCAAAGCATTTGTTATAATCAGGCAAATGTAACCTTTGGTTTAACAATTGAAAAAGAATGAAACAAAAACTTATGCAAAATATCTTAAGTAAAAAAAAGAAAATGAGTTACTCTGCTTCTCGGAATTTATACCAAGTATTCCCATACGTAAATCTGATATTTGGCCAGACAAGATCACATATAAAATAATAGTTAAATATTTGGACATAAATGTACATTTGTAATTCCCGTGGCTGCAAAAAAAAATGTTGTAAATTGACATTTTTTGCAATATTTTGAAATATATGTGCATATATGACAGTTATGTGAACTCAAAACATTGACACGTAAGGTATGTGCACTTTGCATCGTTCCATAGGCTATATTACATTTCATGACAACATTCTCACTCAATTCGTTTTCTTGAGCCTGAACAATATAGTCTCAATAATTGCAACCTTTAGTTGAAAAGTAGAATTATTCAGCATAATATATTTGTAATAGATATTTGCAATCTGCCAGCAAAAAAACAGGGGTTTCCAAACTTGGTCCTGGAGAGCCGATGTCCTACATAGTTTAGCTCCAACTTCCTTTAACACACCTGCCTGGAAGTTTCTAGTACACAAGCTTGATATAAGCTGGTTCAGGTGTGTTTAATTGGGGTTAACCGTCCTTCAGAATTGAACTCAGTGCAATGAGTTTGATTCAAATGCAGTACGTTTATCTCATCACTAGAGGTCGGTCTGTTCATTCCTGTCATAATTTATGATGGATCTGAAAAGAAACCTTTTGCCCATGTAGATCTGCCTGGATCCAAAGCTGCAGTCTCCCCCTCCTCCCTTTTGCATACTTATACTATAATACTTATACTTATATTATGTTCAGGTTGTTGTTGAAGATGAAATATAACACGATTTAAACATGTTCGTTGGCTAGATAGTGACGATTAACAGTCGTACAAACATCTTTACCGAAGCCTCTCTCTACTTGACGGTTGGTCTCGCGCGTCCTTCATGTTGTTTATTTATGCTTTTCACCTGCTTTTGTAGTTTTAATCAAATTCACGTCAAACGCGCCATTAACATAAATACTCATTGTTGTAGCTTTTATTTTCTCTATATTCATTTAATAAATGCGCAAGTCTTGTGACTGTCAAAAAAGTCTGCAGACGCCCCATAGAGACAGTACACCTGGCTGCTACGTCATGTGATTTCAAAAGTGAAACGGTTTTTTCCAGATGCCATTTTGTAATATCAAGGACGGTACACGTCGACAACAAAAGAGAAAGTTTGTAAATAATGTAGATTAGTTTAAGGACAGATCCGTTTATTTTGCAATTTGGAGGCATTATGATCCGAAAGAAGTTTGTGTTAGATGTCTTAGGTTGCTGAGACAGGAAAGTCTGAACTGGCACACTTCCTGATTCATTCTCACGCACAGGTAAATCAATCCTAATCAAACGTAAAGGTATTGCTCAAACGCTTTAGTCTCTTCTAAATACTTAATTGTTTCTTTTAACGAAACTCATAAATACGACAATTAAAAAAGAAGCTAATGATGTGCTAATTCGTGTGACTCTTGAACACAAACGGTCTTATTTTGCATGATTAGGCTATATTTGTAGGAGATATTTCAAAAAAATATAGCATATGGGTCAAAATGATCGATTTTTTTTCGTTCTCAAGTATCACTATATATGCAGTAAAGATTTTATGGAGATATTTAGTAATTTTCCTACTGTATATGTATCAAAACTTAGTCTTTGATTTCTAAAGAACATTCTCAAGCAGTTAATCTAGACATCTTTAAATGCTACTATACCACACACGCACACACAGATATTTAAATAGTTGTATCTCAATTAAATATCCAACCAAAAGCTTTCAGATGATGCATAAATTCTGCTCTATTTAAAAAAAAAATCGACGACTCTTGTGACTAGTTTGTGGTACATGATCACAAATAATTGTTGTTGGTCTAAATGTGAAAGGTTAACATAGTTAAAGGTTAAAAGTTTAAAATTGTTTATCCTAAAGGCCATAGTCCTGAAGAACACAACAGATTCAGACACAGCTTGTATATTGATACTAGGAGTTACAAAACTATTGGCAGGTGATTTATCCACACCTTTAATATATTTTAAATATTGTTTGGAGTGAAAACGAATAGAATTGTTTCATGTTTGATTATTCCTCTTAAATGAACAAAGATAATTGAAGACTTTAGATGCAAAAACCAAGTTAATAATCTATCATACATATCTTTAATATTATTCTTCCATGTCGGTTTGTATAATTCATAATTAGCATTGATATAGTGTTTTCCTTTTTATTTATTTAGTTTTTATTATTATTATTAATTTTTTTTGCTTATTCTCATTGCTTTGTTTGCTGAACTTTATTTATTTTATTTTATTTTTCACTCTTTTTGTTTCTTTTCTTTTTCTTCGACTCCTCCCCTTCATTTTCTGTTTTTTTATTTTATTATTTATTTATTTATTTATTTATTTTTATTATTATTATTTTATTAATTTTTGTTTATTATTATTAGTTTATTTTCTCTTTTCCTCTCTTTCCCCTTCTACTTACTACTTACTACTATTATTATTATTTATTATTATTGTTATTATTATTATTATTATTATTATTATTATTACTTGTCCTCTCCCTGATTTCCCATCCTCCCCTTTCCTCGACATCTTTGTCATAAATGGTATTACTTTTATTTTTTGTTATCATTATTATTATTGCTGTTCTGACTTGTCCTGTTATCTTTTCATTATCATTATTACAAGTATTCATACCATTATCATTATTAATCTTGCAGTTGTTGTAGTTGTAATGGTAGTAGTTGTAGTAGTAGTAGTAGTAGTAGTAGTAGTTGAAGTAGTAGTCATTGTAATAGTATCGATTGTTATTGAGTAATTGTTACGGAGATTATAGAAGTTGTAGTTCATGTAGTAGTAGATGTCATTGGTATAGTAGTAGCAGAAGTAGTAATGGTGTGGTTGTTACAGTAGTAGTAGTAGTAGTCGTTGTTGGTGTAGTAATATCAGTAGTAGATGTTGTTGATGTAGATGTAGTAGAAGTGATTGTAGTAGTAGTAGTAGTAGTAGTGGTAGTAGTAGTAGTAGTAGTCGCTGTAGACATTGTTGTATTAGTTGTAGCAATAGTAGTATCAGTAGTGGTAGTCGTTGTAGTAGTATCAGTATTAGTAGACACTTTAGTAGTAGTAGTCGTGGTTGTGGCTGTAGTAGAAGCAGTAGTAGTTGTTATATAAGTAATTTTCTGTAGTAGTAGTTGGTGTAGCACTTGTGATTTATTATTATTGTTATCAGTTATTACTGTTGTCCTTTCTCTCTTTTTACTCTCATATTTACTATCATACATTAATAAGCATTGTTGTTACTCCCTACCTCTGACTGGTTTCTTTCTATATGTTTTATCTGTATCTGTGACACTTGCTTCCTTTATTGACTGTTATTGTTCCTAATGTATGTACTCTGACCTGTCCACCAAGTTACCTTTACATGCATACACACACTCACACGCACACACTCACGCACATACCAGTACCTGACTATATTGTTGATGTTTTTGTTTTGTTTTTGTTTTGTTGCTTTGTATTTGTTATCTGTTGATGTTTTCTTGTATTTGTATGATTTTTGCATATTCTAATAAAAAAAAAAAAAGATGCAAAAACCTCTAATTGGCGTCTGATTTTTTTCTCTAAAATTAGCATTTTTATCAGGCTCCTGTGTGTATGTTCCATAATATCACTTTTATCGCAAAAAAATAAGCCTTTTTCCTGGTCTTTAATGTGAAATATCTCAACATAAACGAAGGAGGCTGAGAAAAATGTTCATTTTTGATGGAAATTTTAGACGATATTTAGAGGTTTTTGCATCTGAATTCTTTTTATTAGTATTTCTTTTATTTTATTTGTTCTGCAGTTCTTTTAAAATGAGTGTCTGCGAGAAGAGAGAGAAGGAGGAGGATGTGCACATACACAAACCAGCATCTCCAGAACCCAGCTGTGTGTCTATAAAGAGTAACAGATCTATCCTGAGCCCTCCTGAATTCAGTGACGGAGCAGTGACATCTGTCCCTGAGTGAGTTTAAAAACTTTGATTTAACTGTATATATATATTGAGTGAATGGCCATTTACATATCTTGCATATCTCAATAATGTACATTACATATATGTGTAGCTAGGTCATAAACTTGCTTCAAAACTCTAAGGACAGTTGTAACACTCTGACTTTGTGTGTTTAATTTAAAATGATCGTCTTGTCCTTTTTACTGAAAACATATCAGTTGTATTATTAATTGGTGCACCTATGTTTGTATCTTGTATTAAAAGATGACCAAACTAGTGTATTTCTATTAGTCTGTGTGTTATGTAGTAAAATAAAAGTTGACCCCAGTTTTCCCTAGCAGTTTTAGGACTTTGTTGTCAAAACATTTGAAGAATGAAGATATGAAATGTTCTTGCAGCGCTGCCTGTACAAAGAGTCTCTATAAGGATGTTCAGACACACAAAACAAAATCTTCAGATCTCAGCTGTGTGTCTATAAAGAGTGACAGATCTATCCTGAGCCCCCCTGAATTCAGTGACGAAGCAGTGACCTCTGATCCTGAGTGAGTTTAAAATCTTTGATTTAACTGTATGTGTATATTGATTGAATGGCCATTTACATATCTTGCATATCTCAGTATTGTACATTACACAAGTGGCAACCTCCCGCTCTCCCTCCCGAAGCCAATACGGAAGTAACTGAAACTGCAATTCATCGAAAATCTGCTTGTCCTGGCTCCATAATAGAGCACATTTCAATTGAGCCCACTGTTAGAATGGCCAACTTTACAGCAGAAAAAAATGTGTTTTCAGTCTGTTTGAAAGGTGTTTCAAAGCCTTCGTATCCTCCCAAATCATGCATTTTTTTCGGTTTGTAGAAGAAGAGTTTATTTCTTTTAAAAAAATGAGTTTTTCTCCCTGTAGGATATAAAAAAAAATTCAAGTTTAATGTTTTAATAACTTTTGTTTTGATATTTCGCGTACATTCATGGCTTGCGATGCCGGTATGTGCCTTGTCTGTTAGTTACTGACTGTAATTTAATGTACTATAAAATTGTGATTTTTTAATTTAATTTATATGTATATAAATATATATATATATATATATATATATATATATATATATATATATATATATATATATACACAGTTGAAGTCAGAATTATTAGCCCCCTTCGATTTAATTTCCAAATGGTGTTCAACAGAGCAAGGACATTTTTACAGTATGTCTGATAATATTTTTTCTTCTGGAGAAAGTCTTATTTGTTTTATTTATTTTTTATTACTTTACTTTATTACTTTATTTCTTATTACTTATTTTTATTTTTTAATAAGCTACAACAATGAGTATTTATGTCAATGGCGCGTTTGACGTGAATTTGATTAAAACTACAAAAGCAGGTGAAAAGCATAAATAAACTACAAACATGAAGGACGCGCGAGACCAACCGTCAAGTAACGTTAGAGAGAGGCTTCGGTAAAGATGTTTGTACGACTGTTAATCATCATCTAGCCAACGAACATGTTTAAATCGTGTTATATTTCATCTTCAACAACAACCTGAACATATAAAGACGTGTTTTGAATGTCTACAAATTATTAGCCTCTTTAAGCTATATTTTTCTTGATAGTCTACAAAACAAACCACTGTTAAACAATAACTTGCCTAATTCCCCTACCCTGCCTAGTTAACTTAATTAACCTAGTTAAGCCTTTAAATTTCACTTTAAGCTGTATAGAAGCGTCTTAAAAATTTGTTGTAAAATATTATTTACAGTCATCACGGCAAAGATAAAATAAATCAGTTATTAGAGATGAGTTATTAAAACTATTATGTTTAGAAACATGTTGGAAAAATCATCTCTCCCTTAAACGGAAATTAGGGAAAGAATAAACAAGCGGTCTAATAATTTAAGGGGGCTAATAATTCTGACTTCAACTGTATATATATATATATATATATATATATATATATATATATATATATATATGTATATATATATATATGTATATATATATATATATATATATGTATATATATATATATATATATATATATATATATATGTATATATATATGTATATATATATATATATATATATATATATATATATATGTATATATATATATATATATATATGTATATATATATATATGTGTATATATATATATATATATATATATATATATATATATGTATATATATGTATATATATATATATGTATATATATGTATATATATATATATGTATATATATGTATATATATATATATATATATATATATATATATATATATATATATATATATATATATATATATATATATATATATATATGCATTTGTGGCAGAATTTTAAAGCAGTTTAATGATTTAAATGGTTTTTAATGGACATTACGACATTCAGTGCGATTATGCATGACTTTACAAAGAGCTTATGACCTACTAACTACGGTTTGCCTAAAGAGCATGTGGTGCATGTGGTCTCCTAAGTGAGCACAAATTTAGTTACAAACTAGCTAGTAGTTATTAAGCCCCGATAGTGTGGACTTTATGTTCCACATCTTATGTCTGTATCTTATTTTGAAAGATGACCAAACTAGTGTATTTCTATTATTCTGTGCATTATATAGGAAAATGTAAGTTGCCACCCAGTTTAGCTTATCATTCAGAAGTGACCAAATGCTGTCAAACTACTTGAAATATGGAGATATGAAATGTTCTTTCAGCGCTGCCTGTAAAAAGAGTGACTTCAATGATGTCCAGACACACCAAGCGAAATCTCCAGAACCCAGCTGTGTGTCTATAAAGAGTGACAGATCTATCCTGAGCCCACCTGAATTCAGTGATTTAGCAGTGACCTCTGACCCTGAGTGAGTATAAATGCAGTAAACAAAGATGTGTTTTCCGGTAGTCCATCCATGTTTGACATTATACAGTGTGTCTAAGTATATTTATTTTAACTATTCATGATTGTCTACCCAAAGAAAAAGGCCTATAGCCTTTAAACAAACTACCCAGGAAGGAAGAGCTCAGATATAAATGTAGTATCTCTGAGCAAAGCTCCTGGATTAAATGGGCTAGATTTAAATGATTTTAACTCCAATTTATATCACATAAGTTGTTTTAGGTGCTGGCTGATTTGACACTTTAATGTAAATGTGTTGTAAATTCAAACCATAGTTAAGAACATGCTGTACTAAAAATCCTATCTTCATGCATGTTTAAAATTGTTCTGCTTATCTCACTGTTTATGCAGATTAAAGACAGAGTATTTGATCAGATCAGTGATGCCCCATCAAACCCTCATCAGACAGAGTATCAAAGATCAACACAAAACCTGCATGAAAAACAAGTATGAGAGATTATTTGAGGGAATCAAGCTAGAAGGGAATCAAACTCTTCTGAACAGGATCTACACACAGCTGTACATCATAGAGGGAGAGAGTGAAGGAGTGAATGAAGAACACGAGGTTTTACAGATGGAGAAAACAGCCAGAACACAAGACACTCCAATCTACTGCAATGACATCTTCAAACCCTTACATCAATCAGAATATAAGGTGAAGGACAAAATCAAGACTGTTCTGACTAAAGGCATCGCTGGAATTGGGAAAACCGTCTCTGTGCAGAAGTTCATTCTGGACTGGAG
Organism: Danio rerio; assembly: GCF_052040795.2. NCBI lineage: Eukaryota > Metazoa > Chordata > Actinopteri > Cypriniformes > Danionidae > Danio > Danio rerio. The sequence continues at coordinate 5,371,404 of NC_141037.1, forward strand.
TGAAGGAAAAGCCAATCAGGATGTAGATTTGATGTTTGTGCTTCCATTTCGAGAGCTGAACTTGATTAAAGATCATCAGTACAGTCTTCACAGACTTCTGCTGGACTTTCATCCTGATCTTCAAGATCTGCACTCACAGATTTATGAGGAGTGTAAAGTTGTGTTCATCTTTGATGGTCTGGATGAAAGCAGAATGACGCTGAAGTTTTCAGACATTGAGAGAGTTAGTGATGTGAACGAGTCTTCATCAGTGGATGTGTTGATGTCAAACCTCATCAGAGGAGATCTGCTTCCCTCTGCTCACATCTGGATCACCTCCAGACCAGCAGCAACTAATCAGATCCCCTCCGAATACATCAGCCGTCTGACAGAGATTCAGGGCTTCAATGAGTCTCAGAAGGAGGAATATTTCAGGAAGAGAATCAGTGATGAGCATCAAGCCAGCAGAATCATCTCCCACATCAGAAGAACCAGAAGCCTCCACATCATGTGTCACATCCCCGTCTTCTGCTGGATCTCAGCCACTGTGCTTCAAAACCTCCTGAATCAAGATGACGGAGCAGAAATCCCTCAAACTCTGACTGAAATGTACATCCACTTCCTGCTGACTCAGATCAGCATGAGGAATCAGAAGTATGATGAGAGAGATCGAGAGAAACTCCTGCAGTCCAACAGAGACATGATTGTGAAACTTGCTGAACTGGCTTTCACACAGCTAATGGAGGGCAATGTGATGTTCTATGAGGAGGACCTGATTGAGAGCGGCATTGATGTCAGGGATGCCTCGGTGTACTCTGGGATTTGCACTGAGATATTCAAGGAGGAATCAGTGGTTCACCAGAGGAAAGTCTACTGCTTCATTCATTTGAGCTTTCAGGAGTTTTTAGCTGCATTGTATGTGTTTTACTGCCATGTCAATAATAAATCACTGAAGTTGTTTCAGAAGGAAGGATTTCTGGATAAGCTACTTAAGTCATCAGTTGATGAATCATTACAGAGTGAAAATGGACACCTGGATCTTTTCCTGCGGTTCCTACTGGGCATCTCACTGGAGTCTAATCAGAGACTCTTACAGGATCTTCTGAAACAAATAGAAGACAGCTTAGAGACATTGAAGAACATTACACAGTACATTAAACACAAACTCAAGGGTCAGGAACCTCTCTCAGCTGAACGATGCATCAATCTGTTCCTCTGTCTGCTGGAAATCAAGGATCAGACTCTCTACAGAGAGATTCAAGAGTTTGTCAAATCAAACAATGACTCGGAGTATCTTCTTTCTCTATCTCACTGCTCAACAATCGCCTACATGCTTCAGATATCAGAGGAGGTGCTGAATGAGTTTGATCTGAGGAAATACAACACATCAGATGAAGGGAGAAGGAGACTGATTCCAGCTGTAGTCAACAGCAGAAAAGCTCTGTAAGTACTAATGTATGCAGTGAAACTTTTCTTGCACCTTTTTTTCTGGGTAACTTCAGAATTAGAAGGTCATTGGAAGTTTTAGGTTTAGTCAAATAATGTTTTATGACTTAACTCTTTCGAGTTTTAACTGTATTTAAGCTTAGTAGTAGATTTTGGGGATGCTCCGATCGATCAACCGGAGATCGGTATCGGCCAAAAATCACATTTAATGACTCGGTACTCGCCAGTCTGGCCAATCTTATGAACTAAGTTCTAAATTGAACGCAAGAGTTTGTTTATGAGTTTACAAGCAGACGTAGATCTACATGCGCACTTGGGTTATACAGATAGCATCACTACAACATGTGAGGAGGTAAATGATGCATGGAGGCATAAATGATCATTGCATACGGGTCACAGCAGTTAAAATATATACAAATGTAGTGCGACTTCTGTTTATACAGTTTATTGACACACATGATGCTTTCTTTGTTTCAAACATTGTATATCCAGTGTTTTGAGCTACTGTGTTGTGAGACAATGCAGCCATGACAAGGGATCAGTACTCAGTATTGGCTGCAAAAATCCTGATCGTGCATCCCTAGTAGATTTTAAGGAAATTTTTATTTATAAACATCTCACTAAATCAGTGGTCTCAAACTCATTCCTGGAGGGCCACAGCTCTGTAGATTTTATCTCCAACCACCTCCTTACAACTGCTTTATAGTGTTTAGTAGTCTTGAACACCCTGATTAGTTGGATCAGCTGTGTTTGATAAGGGTTGGAGCAAAACTGTGCAGAGCTGCGGCTGTCATATATATATATATATATATATAATATATATATATATATATATATATATAATATATATAATTCTGACTTATTTATATACAATAAGCAGTAAAGCTTAATTAGTGGTCTGTAAAGCTATATTAGTGGGCTAATGTAGATAGAATTTGAGGGTATTGGGGATATAGCCTAAGAATATCAGCAAAACATTTTTTCAGCCTTCATCATGTTGATATAACTAACAGCAGTGTCAAATACATTATATGGCGATATTCAATCCTCTGTTAGAAAAGGTTACAGGCAAACAGTTAGCAGGAGTGTGTGAGGGCAGTATCCCCCCTAATAAGAAACATTTGTGGATTTCTGATGAGTCCAGGCAAATAATAATAGAGTCCATGGCAAAAGTGGCTAGAGTCAGGTGGCTCATGGGCACTCCCGCTGTAGATGGTAACATTTTTCTATACTGAACTTCATTTCATCCTCGTTTACAGGCTTTCTGACTGTAATCTCACTGGTCAGTGCTGTAAAAGTTTGTCTTCATGTCTACAATCCCCAAACTCACTAAGAGAGCTGGACTTGAGTCACAGTTATCTGCAGGATTCAGGAGTGAAGATGCTCTCTGATGGACTGAAGAGTCCACACTGTCAACTCAACATACTGAGGTAAGAAAGATGATGAAAGTAACATGTATATGTTATCAAAAGTACCCTTTTTTCATACAAAAATTGTTTTACAACACATACAATTTTGTCTTTTATTACAGTAAAATATATGAACTGTACCTGTAATTTTACCTGCTCAAAGAAAACACTCTTTTTAAATGTGGCAGAGCACATATACGATAAATCACGACAGTAACTAAAAATGACTATGATCCATTACTGAATCAATGCATCTGCATCTGCATCTTGGTGCATTGTAGAAACAATTCATTTCGACACTCCATGTTATGATGTACTGAAACTTTACTGACAACATAACATCAAATTGAACAGAATCAATGACATGATAATCAGAAGACTTGGGACTTCCCTGATGTGAACCCACCATCTACTTTTTTTCATCCTATGTTATAGACTCATTGCCTGCAGTCTCACTGGTCAGTGCTGTGAAAGTTTGTCTTCATGTCTACAATCCTCAAAATCATTGATGGAGCTGGACCTGAGTCACAATGACCTGCAGGATTCAGGAGTGAAGCTGCTCTCTGATGGACTGAAGAGTTGTCAACTCAACACACTGAGGTAAGAAAGAAGGATAAAGATTTGTTTGGGTATGAAATGAAAAAGACCCATTGCAATGGTACCTAATCTGAGAGTTTGTATTAAATCAGCAGAACGACATAAGATTTTGGGATTGTTGTTTGGGATTGATCTGTTGTGTTAAATATTCTTTGGTCTTCAAAACCATAAAAAACACTGATGCTAATTTAACCATTGAAAATATCAATGTACAGAGTTTTGACATGCTTGCTATATTATATGTGTATTTATGTTTTGCTATGTATTTCTGCATGGATGAAAGGGCTATAATATATTATAATATCTTAGCCTTATTTCTGTAGATTATTCAGATTTACTCCAGATGGTAATTTAAATATTATCCATTTGAATGTTATCAATACTAGGTTTAGAAAATAAAAGACAGCCACTTCATCTGTACTAAACAATATTTCAACCTGTGTTATAGACTCATTGCCTGTAGTCTCACTGATCAGTGCTGTGAAAGACTGTCTTCATGTCTACAATCCTCAAACTCACTGATGGAGATGGACCTGAGTCAAAATGACCTGCAGGATTCAGGAGTGAAGCTGCTCTCTGCTGGACTGAAGAGTCCACACTGCCAACTCAACATACTGAGGTAAGGATGATTAAGTTCCACATGTTTATGAAATCTGATACCTGATCTTTAATATATCACCAAATACCAGTGCACCTTAAAGAATCCGAGTTTGTACAAGAAAATGATTTAATCACTGAATAAAATGTCAAATTTGCTAAGAGTGATGATGAACAGACACGATTGCTAAGTTCAGCTAGAGTAACTCTGGGTTCATTCAACTGTGTATAAGTGGTGTACTGAAGCAAACAGTTACAGGAGATGAATGATAAAAATTAAATGCATATTCTGTCAACTGATTTTTCCAGTATGAAATAAGTTGTACAATGACTTTCAAAGTCAATTAAAGAGATGTGATGTTGAGTGTTTGTGTGTGTGTAGGTTATCTGGCTGTATGGTGACCGAGGAAGGCTGTAGTTTTCTGGCTTCAGCTCTGAGTTCAAACCCCTCACACCTGGAAGTGCTGGATCTGAGCTACAATCACCCAGGACAATCATTAGTCAAGCTGCTCTCTGATCCAAACTACAGACTGGAGAAACTCAAGTATGTTCAATATGTGCACAATGTAATGTTAAAACTTCTTTATATCTACACTAAGTCCAAACCCAATTCTACCCTTAGCCCTTTGTTTCGGATGTTCATTTGAAGGGGTCGTGGTATCCCAGTTCTCTTTAGTTTGGTGGCATAGGGGTATAGGGAAGGGCCATGTAGCCCTTTTAACAGATTTTTCAGGACCACACTACAAACAAAGGGGTATGATAGTTCTGTCAGAATACACCAGCTACAGCAGTAATGAGACTGCAATACAAAAATGTGCGGTAACTAGGATTTTTACGAAAAGCACATCAGAGTTTTATGGTACATCTAATGTTGATAATGTTTATGATTTAATAATGTACATTATTAATGTATAGTTTGATGTGTTACTATGTTTACTATGTTTAGTAAATTACTATGATTAGTATGGTTCTTTACTGCTTGTGGAAAAAGCTGCTTGTGATGAGCATTGGTTCATAATGACTTTCTCATCCACTCCTGCTTATAATTGTGCTTTTGTCTGTGTAACAAAGTAAATTTTGTTGATAAAACATTGGTGGATGGCAAAAAGAGTAGAAAATATGGTAATCTATTGTAGGGCTGTGTAATTAATCGAAAATCCGATTACCATTTCGATTTTGGCTTCAAACGATTATGAAAAAGCATTAATCGAGATAACAATTATTCCATCATATACCGCCCCCTTTCAAGCTGTACACATGTTGCTCTTAAAAGCTAAAAAGACCACGTGCTTATGTGCGCGCACACACAGTCAGAGGCATGCGATCAGCATTTGGTCTCATTCGCACACTGAGACGAGCAGAGAGCACAGATCTAAAGTCATCTTAACGTGAGCGCTTTAAACGCTGTGTTTAGTGATTATTCATATTAACCCTCATTTGTGTAATAAACGTACAAGTTGAGAATCAAAAGACATGTGAAAGAAAAACCATTGAAGAGACAGTGTGATGTTCCTGCTGCCGCCTGTTTTTATCATTAATCAAACAACAAAAGGAGAACATCCCTCACTGCTCTTGACTGAAGGATTTTTGTAGCTAAAGTGTTTTTCTTAGGGTGAAGATACTTAAAGCACAGTTTGTTTCATTTTTTTATTCTATTGTATTTCTTTCTTTCTTTGCAGAGTAGAAAATAACTGTATAGATGCTGTTGAAGTCAGAATTATTAGCCCTCCTGAATATTAGCAACACTTTTCCTCCCCAATTTCTGTTTCAAAGAAAGATTTTCTTTCAACTTATTTCTAATCATGATAGTTTTAACAACTCATTTCTAATTACTGATTTATTTTATCTTTGCTATGATGACAGTACATAATATTTGACTAGATATTTTTCAAAATGCAAGCATTCATTCAGATTAGAGTGCGATTCAAAGGCTTAATTAGTGTAATTAGGCAGTTCATTGTATAACTGTAGTTTCTTCTGCAAACAATCAAAAATATATCGCTTAAGGGGGCTTATAATATTGACCTGAAAATAGGCTTCAAAATATTTAAACCTGCTTTTATTCCAGCCAAAATGAAACAAATAAGCATTTCTGTAGAATAAAAAATATTATAGGAAATGCTGTTAAAATTCCCTGCTCTGTAAAACATTATTTGTTAAATCTTTATTAAAAAAAAAAAAATTCTCAGGAGCGCTATTAATTTTGACTGATAATCGTTTTGAATAATCGTGATTACAATTATGACCAAAATAACTGTGATTATGATTTTTCCCAAAACCAAGCAGCCCTAATCTATTGTAAAATGTACAAATTTAATTTACATTCCTATTGTATTTTAACCTCAAGTTTTACAGGTACAGTTTGAGGTCTTCAAAAGATTTTCTTTAGGAGAGAAAAAAACATTAAATCTAATTACTGACTACTAATTTCATTTAATAGTATATGCATGGTACTCATTTTATGAGTATTATTTTATGCTTTTCAGTTCGTCAGTTTTTAATTAATAGACCTTAAACACTATTTTGTTAGGAAAGCAAAGTTAAGGTCATTTATGAAGTTGAATTGACTTTAGGTTGAACAGCTTTTCTGAATAAACGTCTTTTTTTTGACTCTGGAAATCTTTTGTGTTATAGTATGGACCATGGAGGAAGAATCAGGATTATGACAGGACCACACAAATGTAAGTCACAAGCACACAGCCTAATACTCTTATTTGTTTTTGTTTTAGATTTAGATTCTAAGATTAGATCTTTTTCTCTTGTGTTCAGATGCATGTGACCTCATGCTGGATTTAAACACAGCAAATACACGTCTTACTCTGTCTGAGAAGAACCGAAAGGTGACATATGTGAAAGACAAGCAGCCGTATCCTGATCATCCAGATAGATTTGATTGGTGTTACCAGGTTCTGTGTAAGGAGAGTCTTTTTGGACGCTGTTACTGGGAGGCTGAATGGAGCGGGAATGCGGTTAATGTATCAGTGACATACAAAGAAATCAATAGGAAAGAATATAGTGATGCCTGTTGGTTTGGACTCAATGGAAAGTCTTGGAGTCTGAACTGGTGTAAAGGCAGACTCGCTGCCAGTCACAATAATAAAAGCACTGCCATACCTGCCCCTTTACATCGCTCTAACAGAGTAGGAGTATATCTGGACTGGTCAGCGGGTTCTCTATCCTTTTACAGCGTCTCTAAAACACACACACTCACACACTTACACACATTCAACACCACATTCACTGAACCCCTCTATGCCGGATTTACAGTCTATTGTGGTAGCTCGGTGTCTTTGTGTAAGATTAAACAGCCGTCAATATATAGCAACTAACATAACACAGCTGTGTGTATGAAAAACACCATCTCCCTTTAACTAACTTCGAGAAGCACACACACAAAAACTTTGGTCTAAATTAGACATCCCTAAATATCCCTGATCTGCATCAGTAGAAGGCAAGCATTCGATTTTGTCCCAAGTACACCAAGAGAAAAGTTTTGGTTCAGGCAGGTGCAAATTATTATTTTTTTTAGTGTTATAAGCTTTTTGACTGATCAATGCAATATTGCACTGTTAAACTAATTTGTGACTTTTATTAATAAACTAATTTCAAGAGGATCACATGATTATGATTGACCACGGTTGGTCCCGCATTTGCTTATACATGACTCACCAATCAGATGAATCCTAACACACTATAAATAACTAGAGTTTCTTACCTTAGTTATCTTCGCCTTAAAGAATCCCACTATATCTACCCCTACTCCTGCCCCTCTTTCCTAGATTATTCCAGGATAAGGTGGCATGGTGGCTCAGTGGTTAGCACTGTTGCCTCACAGCATGAAGGTTGCTGGTTCGAGTACCTGCTGGGTCAGTTGGCGTTTTTGTGTGGAGTTTGGAGTTCTCCACGTGCTCCAGTGGGTTTCCCCTGGTTTCCTCCCACAGTTCATAGACATGCGCTATAGGTGAATATATATGACACCATATATGAGCATTTAGTACTAAGCTTTCAATGCACAAACTCTAATAAACAAACAACAGGCCGGAAGAATACATTCAGGGGAGTTCTCGAGACCTACCTGAGCTCAGACTCCCCTCTCGCCCTACGAAACAAGAGGGAGCCCTGGGCTTGAGAATCTTCTAAGCTCAGGTCTCTCTCCTGGGATAGCATGCCAAACACTCTTTATCTGTCATCAGCTAAGCGTTAACTGTTGACAAGTTGTTTAAATGTGACCCTGGACCACAAAACTTCTTATTTTTTTTAAAGGGATTTGTTTTGTCAAAAGCAAAATACAGCATATGAGTGAATTTCTTTTATGCCAAAAAAAGATTGGCTTAAAAATAGCAAAAGTAAAGATCATGCTATATGAAGATATTAAATTATTATTCTGCATTATATCTTTAATTGAACCAAAACAAACTTTTTGATTAGTTATATTGTTACGATCCTGGTCTAGGGTCAAGGCCGCAACATAAAAGATCACCAAACAAATAAAAATAACTTTAATGACCCTTATGTCGGGTCCCTTTGTCTTTTTTATCACCCAAAAACATAAAGTCAACTACCTCAGAGTGAACCCACAAAAAACAAAAAGTACACTCTAAATTAACACCCAAATGAAACTTGTTACGATAACCAACGATCGCTGGTTCTCCCACACATTAACCATGGACTACACTTCCGCCTTCTCCTGGACTACATATTCATACATGCTCTCCGGACACGCTCACACATCTAGACTGATTACATTCTCACCACCTGAGCCTTGTCAGAGACTGATTGCACTCACTACTTAAGCCACTCATTCACCCATCCAGTTGGCCGAGTCTTGTTAATCTGTTGATGACATTACAACGCGTTCTCCTGAGCTGCGTCCGAAACCGCCTACTACTCAGTAGGTACTGCATTTGAATGTAAACGTACTACTCGGCCGTTAGAAAAGTGCGTTCTATACAGTATGAATGTGAAAAGTATGAATGGTATTTGGACGTACTACATCCGCCATTTTGTCATGGTCACGTGACCTACCTGCGTCAGTTGCGTCGCCTCACTTCCATTCATGAATTCTCTCATGGGGCATTATGGGATAGCGTAGCGTGCATGGGATGCGCACTTCAGAATCTCGCCGGAAGTAGTAAGTCATCCGGGTACTTCGCGCCTACGGATTTTCCAATTCTATGAATTCAGACATACTACTCGGCTCGCATACTGATTTTAGCGTATTCTATAGTATGGAAGTATGCGGTTTCGGACGCAGCCCTAGTCTTGTCTTCCCGTATCTTGATCTTAGCCTTGCTTAACCTTGTTATCCTGTTTAACCGCCTGCCTTACGACCTATTGCCTGTTTATACGTCTACGATTCTGGACCGCTTGTTTATACCCGTTTGCACCTGATTTGACCATCGCTTGCCTGGCGCTGAATAAACCTGCATTGTGGATCTTACCTCCAGTTGTGTGTGTGTCATCCCCCGTCGTTACAGAAACTAACTACACTTAACAAAATAACAGAAATAAAAGTACAAATTCTACCCCTACCTCCCTAACTAGGAATAAAAAAAAAATTGCACACCAACAGGGGAAACACAATCAACGAAAACACTCAGCAACAGAATCATTTTATAATCACACCAAACTCAAAACAACACGCCAACCAAAAATCGATCTCCCGCCCCACACCCGTTTTCCCTTTTTAAAGGACGCCCTGCTTCACTTCATCCAATCCCAGGGCACTCGTCTGCGTAACTAGGGCGGGGCCTGCAGATGTAAAGACAGTAGCTGCGTCCCAAATCGCATACTTATGCAATCTACGCCATTTTGTAGTATAAATAGTGTAAGTAGTGTGTTCACACTGAAAACTCTAATAATAATAAGTGCACTTTAATTACCCGGATGATGCACTCATTCAGCCGCTAAAAGGAAGTGTGTAATGATGGACACTTCACGCACTCAACGACCGCAGGTTTGCTTACGTAGTGGAAGGGGCGGAGCTATCGGACGCACATGTTAGATAACTTTATTTATTTTGGATTGTGAAAGCAAAATTCTCCTATGAGAGTGATTATAGCGCCTCCCGATGGTGAATGCGGTTCTACTCACGGCAGGTATTATTTGATAATTCGGTCGTTTACTTCACTGATTAGGCAACCGTCAAACGTCATCAGGGAAACGGTTAGAATTTCCGCTTAGTAAAAAAACATTAGTGTGCCATTTGGGACGACACTACATACATATACTATCCTGTTGAGTGTGTAAGTGCATAAGTACATAGTGCATGAGTGCATAGTGTATAGTGTGCCATTTGGGACGCAGCTAGTGAGAGAGACACACACCTGGCAGTGCAACAATATGCATTTCAAGACCTTATTTCAAGTGTAAACAGTACACTGTGTAGTTGTATATACAGTAGATGTTTGCCTTCTTAATTTTTTTATTGAATTAAATGAAACTTTATGTAGGTCTGTTTATTTAATTGAATTAATAATTAAATAATTATTCATTTTTGTATTGATTTATTTTCCTTTTAATAGCAGAGCTTTTGCAGGTGTACAATCCTCAAATTCTATTGTTTGTGATGCTATTTAACATGTTAAACTAAACCCCATTGGTTTTTAATATTTGGTATTTTATGAGAAAAGACTTATCTGTTTTATTTAATTCTAATCTAACATTTTAATCTTGTTGGTCCATGACCAATGATCAGTAAACAAACATCAGCCCAAAATAAACACTGTGTTTTGTTATCTAGTTACCGTAATCTAACTGTAATCAAAAAGGTTGTACTTTAATGTCTTACAATGTGACTGGGGGAAAATTGAAATGTTCTTTAAGCTTTTGAACATGACAAGTGAATTTGTTCTCTTTGTAAATAATAATAATGCTATTAATAATGATAATAAATTGATGGCATGCCCTTTATACTCGTCTTGTATGTTCATTTAAAAAAAAATGAATGTGAATGGAATGTGGAATGCTGTTGGAGTTCTGATATTGCAGAATATTGCACGGCTATCAGCCAATCAGATTCGAGAACCAGACAGAACTGTTGTATAAATATATATATATATATATATATATATTTTTTTTTTTTTTTTTTCATTTATTTATTTACTTTTTGTAATTTTTTTAATAGGTGTATGTGTGTGTGTGTGTGTGTGTATGTGTCTTTCGAGAATCCAAAAAGAGCCACATATTGACAAATAATGTTATGATGGCTGTTTTAACATTAAGTTATTATGATTGTAATTAATATGATTATTATTGCTGTTATTATAATTGTATTGCCTCTTGTTACAATTATCAGTTTGATAACAAGCAGGAAATGTTCATGGGTCAATGACATGATCACATTGAAATGGTCTACAGACAGACAGACAGACAGACAGACAGACAGACAGGTAGATTATAGATAGATAGATAGATAGATAGATAGATAGATAGATAGATAGATAGATAGATAGATAGATAGATAGATAGATAGATAGACAGATAGACAGATAGATAGATAGATAGATAGATAGATAGATAGATAGATAGATAGATAGATAGATAGATAGATTTCCACACACATTGGTGATTGTTATTAGGACGTTAGTCATTGACATTTATTTTATCTGCAACAGATATATGCTCAATATTATAAAATCGATGTTGAGAACTCTAATAATGTTTGTTTTATTTTATTTATTGTTATTTATTGTTGTCATTTATGTTAATTAATCTCGATATAAATCAAGTGCAGTACATTTAAAAAATATGTAAGCTGTAGACTTTAAGGAATCCTGTTAGTTGCTATTAATATTAAATGAGTTCAGACCATTTTAATATTTAACGTATAGTATTAGTGTTACAGTGACGTGTCAAATAAAATGCAGCATTACTGTAAACATGTATTCATGTATTTTCACAGAGGGATGCCTTCCCTTTTCCAATTAGATCATGTGATTAAGTCGAAAGTGAAAGCCCGATATTTCCACAGGAAATCAAAGGGATCAAGTTTGTGCTTGATGGTCGTCTGAGTTGAGACCGACACTGGTAGGTTCTACCCTTCGTGAAAGGTGTGCTTAAAATGAATATCACGTGCAATACAGTATTGAATGCTTTATTTTATAACTTTTATTATGGATTTACGCAGTGAGAAGTCGTGTGGTAGCCCGTTTTATGTAGGCTAGTAAAACCAACACATTTGTTCACAATGTAGTGTCCTAAATGCATTCAATTGTGCTTCATTATAGCAAATCTTTATCTGTAGCCTAATTATGTGTGAGAAATGTGTAAGTCACATTTTGTTTTTCCCGTTTTCTCAGTTTAGTGTAGTTCCCTTTGCTGTTTTGATCGTGTGAGACTCGTTTCCTCTATGAGCAAATTCCTCAACTGAGTGCGACGGATGAAAGCAGGACGTGAAGAACACCGTCGTTAAACTCTTTTAACCCTTAGATGCTCTACATGGGTCTAAAGTGACCCGTCTACGTTTGTTTTTTCTATATCTATTTTATAGCTTGTGCATCAAAGGGTTAATACTGAAATAACGGGAGAATGCAAGTGACGTTCTTTACCAAATTGGTTTGTTTTGTTTTTTGCGACTGTAAAAGACTCACGTAACGAAATGCGAAAAGACTGATTAATGAAAAGGGCATAGGCGATATGAAAAAAATACTATATAGATGTTTAAAGTAATTTGTTGTGAATTCTATAGTTGCTATAGTGAAAAATCAATTGGGGTAAATTGACCAAAATTTACCCCTTTAATAACAAACAAATAAAAAAAGTACGATGCATCGCAATTTACAGTATAGCCTACCACATGCTCTACGCACTGGCCAGTTTATTAGGTACACCTTACTAGTGCCGGGTTGGACCCTCTTTTGTCTTCAGAACTGCCTTAATTCTTCATAACATAGATTCAACAAGGCAAGGGCGTAGGTTTGCGCTTGACTTTGGTGGGGACTGAGGACGAGTCACCCCCGCCAAGAATGAATATTGTTTATATATATATATATATATATATATATATATATATATATATATATATATATATATATATATATATATATATATATATATGTATATATGTATATATATATATATATATATATATATATATATATATATATATATGTATATATATATATATATATATATGTATATATATATATATATATATATATATATATATATATATATATATGTATATATATATATATATATATATATATATATATATATATATATATATATATGTATATATATATATATGTATATATGTATATATATATATATATATATATATATATATATATATATATTTATATATATCGCTATTTATTATTTAACTGCTATTAAAATGTATTATTAAGTAATCCTCTTTTCTTACAATTTATTAAGTTAAATTAAATAGTCATGCGTGTAGCTAAGAGGGGTCAGGTGTTTTGAAAGACCAAAAGTTGGATTATTATTATGTTTGAATTTATCTTGTTACTCAAATGGATAAATTCTCACTGAGGAAGGTTGAATGCACCGGCCAGTTTGTTATTTGCCTATAGGCTTCAGTTTTTAATTTAAATCAAGTTTTAACAGATTTCCCAAAGAAAATTATGATAAAAATTGTATTTTAAAAATAAGTATATTTACATATTTGAAGAGTTTAGATGCAAAAAAACTCTAAATGCCATTTAATATTTTCTTCTAAAATTAGCATTTTTCTCCAACTCCAGTGTGTGGACTGGGATTTTACTTTTATAGTGACAAATACATTATTTTCATTGCCTTTAAAGTGAAATAACTGAACATAAATATACAAGGCTGAGAAAAATGCTCACTTTACATTGCATTTGGAGGTTTTGGCATCTGTACTGTACTTCATTTCTTTATTCTAAGAATTTAAAGTCCTAATTTATAGTTCAAAGTATTTTTATTATTTATAAAACTGTAATAAAACTTACAGTTTAAATATGTAAATAAAGCAATTTGACAAAATGGTAGGAAATAGTTTGTACATCAAAAATAGTAGATGTAATAACTATCCAACAAGATTATCCAGCAAAAAATAGTTCTTAATATGTCACTAAAATGTCATATTTATACCTCAATTAAACAGAAAATCAGGTGAATAACTGCAAAAAGGTTCCGTTTTTCAGAAAACAAATAACCCCTTTCAATAAGCTGGCTACAGGCCTGGAAGTGTCATGTTAAAATAATGTTTATTAATTGATATAGAGAGAGTTTAATAAAGACTTTTGTTCATTTTTCATACAAATTAAACATGTCTCATATTATTGAAAGATGAAGCACAGGCTGTAGTTTTTCTGACAAATTGTTTCACCTGAACTTGGAGATGTTACTCTAAGAGATTAGAAGAACTGGCAGGGTCATACGTTTACATGTAGGTGTTTTTTCTGCAGTTATTTTTCAGGGAATATTGTTTACATACTATATCAGTCTGTTTTAACATTCGACTGACCGTAAAAGCGGTGAAAACACTAGCATAACGGCATTATCATGATGGACTCATTCAGTAGCAAACTTGAGTTTATGTGACTTACACTTTTCGTTGAAAAAAGCTCTTTATGTTTACCTTTTTTTGCTACCTCCATCCTCACTTGTGCGTGTCACACACATCACACATTGGGAAATTCCCCCCGCGCAGTTGTTTTGGCGCTTGTTTGTATCTGAAACTATGATCTGAAAGCAGCCACTCACATTACAGCAGGGAAAAGCACAGCCAATCACAATGTTCAAATGTGTTTGGGGGCGGTGCGACTCGAGGAGAGAACGTGATTTAACCCTTTCGACATGTCCAGGTTTATACTGACAGCGCGATGTTTTAAGTGAATTAAATTATTGGTGGGGACATTTCGGTAGTTTGTGGATATTGGTGGGGACACGTCCCCACCGTCCACCCTAAATCTACGCCCCTGCAACAAGGTACTGGAAATATTCCTCAGAAATTTTGGTCCATACTGACATTTGAGTACAGTGAACTCATTGTCATGTTCAGTACCAGTCTGAGATGATTCACGCTTTATGAAGTGTATAAGTGGCCTTCAGAAGATGGGTACACTGTGCTCATAAAGGGATGGACATGGTCAGCAACATTAACTCAGGTAGGCTGTGGCAATGACATGATGCTCAATTGGTTCTAATGGGCCCAAATTGTTCCAAGAAAATATCCCCCACACCATTACACCACCACCACCAGCCTGAACTGTTGATACGAGGCAGAAAGGATCCATGCTTTCATGTTGTTGATGACAAATTCTGACCCGACCATCTGAATGTTGCAGCACAAATCAAGACTCATCAGACCAGGCAACATTTCTCCAATCTTCTATTGTCAGGTTTTGGTGAGCCGGTGTGAATTGTAGCCTCAGTTTCCTGTTCTTAACTGAGCCATCCGCCTCAAGGTTGGATGTGTTGTGTGTTCAGAGATGCTCTTCTGCAGACCTCTGTTGGATCGAGTGCTTATTTGATTTACTGTTGCCTTTCTATCAGCTGGAATCAGTCTGGCCATTCTCCTCTGACCTCTGACATCAACAAGGCATTCGCGCCCACAGAACTGCCGCTCACTGCATATTTTCTCTTTGTCAGAACATTCTCTGTAAACCCTAGAGATTTGCGTGAAAATCCCAGTAGATCAGCAGTTTCTGAAATACTCAGACCAGGCCGTCTGGCACCAACAACTATGCCTCATTCAAAGTCACTTAAATCCCCTTTCTTCCCCATTCTGATGCTCATTTTGAACTGCAGCAGATCATCTTGGCCATGTCTACATGCCTAAATGCATTGAGTTGCAGCCATGTGATTGGCTAATTAGAAATTTGTGATAACCAGCAGTTGGATAGGTGTACCTAATAAAGTGGCCAGTGAGTGTATAGTTGCTTGAGTGAAACAGCAACACCCCACACAAATCTGTCTTTTAAATGTATATTTTATTTTATAGGAAGCGTTAGAATGTTATATTTGAGTTTATTCATTAATTTAGACAGTACTGAAGCCAAATCTGGATCTAATCTAGCAAAATAACTTACAATAACGTAAAAATTACGACACCCTAATTTATTTCTTCATTCATTTTCTTGTCGGCTTAGTCCCTTTATTAATCCGGGGTCGCCACAGCGGAATGAACCGCCAACTTATCCAGCAAGTTTTTACGCAGTGGATGCCCTTCCAGCTGCAACCCATCTCTGGGAAACATCCATACACACCCATTTACATTCATACACTACGGACAATTTAGTCTACCCAATTCACCTGTACCGCATGTCTTTGGACTGTGGGGGAAAACCGGAGCACCCGGAGGAAACCCACGCGAACACAGGGAGAACATGCAAACTCCACACATTAACGCCATCTGAGCCGAGGCTCGAACCAGCGACCTTCTTGCTGTGAGGCGACAGCACTACCTACTGCGCCACAGCTTTTTTTTTCTGACGTTTAAAAGTTTGTTTAAAAATATATTATATTATATTCTTCTTGGCAGGCCGTTATTTAGCCTGCATTTGGTGAGCATTTTTTTTCTTCAGCTCACCATGGATTACAATGCAACCCCTCTGCCTTAATGTTCATATTCTTATTATGTTTCTAAATGATTGTATATTTACTGTATGTATGATGTGTTTATCAGTTAAAAAATGAGGCCCAAAACCCGGAGAAGAGCGCATGTTTCTGGCCGTAAACGTAAAGCATCATCTCCACAACCCAGCTGTGTGTCTATGAAGAGCGACACATCCATGCATCATCCACCTGCTCTCCGTGATGGAGCCTCTGACCCTGAGTGAGTACAGTGTGATTTCACTGCTACTATGAGACATTTGCAAAAAACACAGTTTATTTAGATCATGCCAGGTCTACGGTAGAGTTTTAAATTATCATCCTTATTATTACTATTAATTAATATTATCATTGCTTTAATATTTCCTAGTCTGAAACTTCCTTTTGCTCCTGCTAATAGTTTTTACAATATTTAAAACTGCATGAAATCTGATCATCACAAGCCATTACTTTGTTGTTTTTTCAGTGGTACTGCATCTAAATTCAATTATTGTATATTTACTGTATGTACTATGTGTTTAGCAGCACTACAGCTAAACTGAGGCCCAATACCGGGAGAAGAGCGCATGTTTCTGGGCGGAAACGTAAAGCATCATCTCCACAACCCAGCTGTGTGTCTATGAAGAGCGACACATCCATGCATCATCCACCTGCTCTCCGTAATAGAGCCTCTGACCCTGAGTGAGTACAGTGTGATGGGTTTTGTTTGGCAGCCATAGCTGCCAGTCATTTGACCTTTTTTTTTTCGATATTTTTTTTACAATATATATATATATATATATATATATATATATATATATATATATATATATATATATATATATATTTGTTTTTTTACAGCGCAAGTAATTACAATTTATTACATTAATTTTACGTAATTTTAAATTTACCTAAAAAAACAGGAAAAACACTGTGTAAATAATACGGCTATTTCATTGTATAAAACAGTAAAATTGCTGTAATGTGTCATTAATTATATAGTAGATAAAATAACAGTCAAACTGGTAACTTTGATATTAGCCCCTTTCACACAGTGATACCGGTAAATATCTGGAAAATTTCCAGAACGACTTTACCGGTATATTCAAAAAAGCGCTGTTCACACTGGCGAGGACGTTACGGAAATTTTCCGGAAAAGAGCATTCACACATCCATCCCAAAATACCGGTAAATTCTGACATCATTAACCACAAATGAGCTTTAAACGACTGCGCTTGTGTTTGTAAACATTTGACTAAATTACAAACTCTGTGGATGATCAATATTGTGAACAACTTTCGCAGGATCACTTTCGCATGTCGAGATGTTCATAATATGTGCGTGTGCAGGCGCTCACAGGCTGTTTCACAGGCACACGAACGTAAACAAACATTCCGGCAAATTGCTGCTAATGTTACAACTTCTCTTTCCGGAAAATAGCCAGAACGAATTTACCGGTATTTTCAAAAAGGACCTGTTCACACATACAAAGGTCTGTATGTGTGAAAGGGGCTAATGTCTGTAATTTTTACTGACTTTGAATATAATTTAATATAACAGAAAAAATACTGTATCAATAATACTGAATAAAAAACAAAAATGTCAGTAATGATAAAGTACCTCAAATGAAAGTCAAACTGTTAGTTTAGAGAGATTGTTTGTCATTTCACTAAGTTTTGAATATAATTTGAAATGACAAAAATTACTGTAAGAAATGTAGAGATATTTTCTGTAAGGGTGCTTTCAAACCTGGACTTTTGTTTCAGAACCTGTCTCGTTTGCCCAGTTAGCGTGGTTTCTTTTGGCATATGTGAATCCAGTAATCACTCTCGGATCCGCGCCAAATCAATCTCTCCGAGATCGCTTGAGTGAGGTGGTCTCGGCTCGATTGAAATAAACTCTGGAGGGGATCTATTGCAGTAATAAAGCGATATGATCCGAGCGCGGTTATATCAGTGTTTTATGGATATGTAATAGGCTTACGACTATATGAAGAGAGAATTATGAGTAGGGCGGGAAGTTTCGCGAGTCTCCGGATGCCCGCAAACGAATGAGGATCTCCCAGTAATCGTGCGTCTCCCTCCCGGTCACCCTTATATTACTTTTTTTTTTTTACAGTGTGGCCCATGCCAAGTGTACAACTATGGTCTGCTTGATTCAACACATTATTTAAAATATGTGACCAAAAAAATTACTAATTAGAATTTGTTTCTTGATGGGGCAAGAATTTTTTTTCTTTTGCTTGCTTACACTAAATCCTTATTGTTTAGCCCTGTATAAGTCTGAAATGTCATTCTTAATGGTCTTAAAAAGGTCTTAAAATGTCATACAGTTAACTTGGTAAAGCCTGCAGAAACCCAGGATCATAACCAACATTCTTTTGCTGTGTTTTTAGTAGTACTGCACCTAAAATAAGCTCTAATAAGCGGAGACATGTTTCCGGTTCGAAACGTAAAGCATCATCTCCACAACCCTGCTGTGTGTCTATAAAGAGCGACACATCCATGCATCATCCACCTGCTCTCCGTGATGGAGCCTCTGACTCTGAGTGAGTACAGTTTGTTTTTCAGCACTACAGTGAGACATTTCCCAGTTTAATTTAACAGGTAAATCAAGTCAAATCTATTTAAATTCACACACATTCTAGAGACATCAGAGACTTAGTTTACATCTTAGCCTAAAAAGCCCCTTTAATACATTGAGCATTTCAGTATATACTGTATGATGCCTAGCATAAATGAAAACAACATTAATTAATATTTTATCTATTTGTCAGTGAGAATGGACATTATACGCTCAATGGCCACTTTAGTAGGTATTGTGTAACTACTTGTTAATGCAAATTTCTAATCAGCCAATCACATGGCAGCAGCTCAATGCATTTAGGCATGTAGACATGGTCAGGACGATCTGCTGCAGTTCAAACTGAGCATCAGAATGGGGTAGAAAGGGGACTTAAGTGACTTTAAATGTGGCATAGTTGTTGGTGCAAGACAGGCTGGTCTCAGTATTTCAAAAACTGCTGATCTACTAGGATTTTCTCGCAAAAACATCTCTAGGGTTTACAGAGAATAGCCTGAAAAAGAGGAAATATCCAGTGAACGGCTGTTTGGGAGCAAATGCCATGTTGATGCAAGGGGTCAGAGGAGAATGGCCAGACTGGTTCCAGCTGATAGAAAGGCAACAGTAACTCAAATAAGCACTCGTTACAACCGGGGTCTGCAGAAGAGCATTATCTGAACACACAACACGTCCAACCTTGAGGCAGATGGGCTACAGCAGCAGAAGACCACACTGGGTGCCACTCCTGTCAGATAAGAACAAAAAACTGAGGCTGCAGTTCATACAGGCTCACCAAAACTTGACAATAGGTTGGAGAAGCGTTGCCTGGTCTTATGAGTCTTGATTTCTGCTGCCACATTCAGATGGTCGGGTCAAAACTTTGCATCAATAACATGAAAGCGTGGATCCATCCTGCCTTGTATCAATGGTTCAGGTGGAGGTGTAGTAGTGTGGAGGATATTTTCTTAGCACACTTTGCGTCCATTAGTACCAATTGAGCATCGAGTCAACACCACAGCCTACCTGAGTAGTGTTGTTGACCATGTCCATCCCTTAATGACCACAATATATCCATCTCCTGATGGCTACACAGGATAATGTGCAATGTCATAAAGCGTGAATCATCTCAGACTGGTTTCTTGAACATGACAATACTCAAATGGCCTGCACAGTCAGCAGACCTCAATCCAATAGAGCACCTTTGGGATGTAGAGGTGAACAGGAGATTGGCATTATGTGCAGCCGACAAATCTGAAGCAACTGCGTGATGCCATCATGTCAATATGGAGCAAAATCTCTGAGGAATATTTTAAGTATCTTGTTGAATCTGTGCCACAAAGGTATAGGGCAGTTCTGCAGGCAAAATGCGGTCCAACCCGATACTACTGGGTGTACCTAATAAAGTGGCCGGTAAGTGTATATTGGTGCAATTTTGCAAAACCATGTTATGAAACAGTTACATTCATTAAATAAACGTGGGGTCACGTCACCTAACATCTTGAGAATAAGAAGCATAATGCATTTAATTATTATTACAACTTGTAAAAAAGCCAAAAATGTAATATTTTTGTGGCCTGTACTCATTTTAAGAGTAATCAGCTGCAAAAATGTGTCAAGACTAACCAATTGCATCAAAAGCAAGGCAAGTTTATTTATATAGCACATTTCATACACAGTGACAATTCAAAGTGTTTTGCATAAACAGAAATAAAACAGACAAGTATAAGAAAATAAAAAACAAACAACTAAAATCATTAAAAACTAGGGATGTAACAATATTGTAAATACCGTCTTACCGCAATAGCGATTTCTTTCAATATTACCGTGGTTGTGACTCAATAAAATCATAGATCTTTTGGTGAAAAGTTTGCTCAGGCTAATTGGTGGTAGCGGAAACTACAGTTTGGCCATCATCCTTTGCGGTCTGTTGTCGCTACAGGTCAAGTAATGCAGAAATGGAGTGTGCTGCTAGTAGCGGCAAAGAAAAAGAGCTGGAAATGATCGAACCTAAAGCGAGTTTTAAATCAGATGTGTGGAAGCATTTCAGTTTCTCTCTGAAAAGAAACAAGAAAGAAGAAAAGGTGACAGAAAAAGGGTTTGCAGGCACTGCCAGACTGTGCTGAAATACAAGTCGGGGAATACGACTAACATGATGGGGATTCTTTTAGTCAAGGGGACAGCAGAACACAGCACACTGCTCAGATTCATGGAGACATTAGCCCCTTTCACACAGTGATACCGGTAAATATCTGGAAAATTTCCGGAACGACTTTACCGGTATATTCAAAAAAGTGCTGTTCACACAGGCGAGGACGTTACGGAAATTTTCCGGAAAAGAGCATTCACACATCCATTCCAAAATACCGGTAAATTCTGACATCATTCACCACAAATGAGCTTTAAACGGCTGCGCTTGTGTTTGTAAACATTTGACTAAATTACAAACTCTGTGGATGATCAATATTGTGAACAACTTTCGCAGGATCACTTTCGCATTTCGAGATGTTCATAATATGTGCGTGTGCAGGCGCTCATAGGCGCACGCAAAGCTTAAAGGTAAACAAACAACGGCTTATCATAAGCATCTCATCGAAGATTATTTACACAGTTGGCATTAAGATGAACATATAAACGTGATCTGACTAACTTCTAGCAGCTAAATGTGTCTGGAAAAATATTCAAAGGCTTTTATCCTCACAAACCGCGCGGACGTAAATGCGTCTGACTGTTCTGATTGGCTAAAGCAGACGTCTCACGTCAGCACGTTCTAGACGTGCACGCGCTTATTACGGCAATCTTCCTTCTGCATTCACACAGCGCAGCATTCCGGCAAATTGCCGGTAATGTTACAACTTCTCTTTCCGGAAAATAGCCAGAACGAATTTACCGGTATTTTCAAAAAGGACCTGTTCACACTTACAACCTTTCCGGAAAATTGCCGGCAATTTTCCGGAAAGATGTGTATGTGTGAAAGGGGCTATTGACTTGTACCACCAAGAGACCTCTATCTCACTCATGGCTTGTCCTTTTGAGTAGTGTTTTTTTTTTACATGGTTTAATATTTTTTGTTATTAAAATTGAATAATTTAAGTTCCTGTTTGAAAGTTTACAGATAGATCATTTGTATGTCCTTGTGTCACCGTACCTTGTGTTCTCACTCTCTCCAGTTCTATGTTACAGATTACCTTCAGTCACCTGCTTTTCTTGTATTCACAGGTCTTCGGAGTGATTCGCTCCACCTGTTTTTCATCCCTTTGTTCCTATTTATAGCACGTCACTTCCCTTCATGTTTGTCAGTTTGTTGTCGTTGGTGTGTGTGTATAACGGTCTGTTACTCACCCCATATTTGTGTCCAGGGCTGCCAGTGAACGAGTCTCCCGTTGTTTCTGGACTGTTTTCCACGGCACTCACCCGATTGGGTTTTTTGTTCCTTTGCAAAGACTTTCTCCTTAATAAACACTTTGTGTTCTGCACTTGAGTTCACTCCTTCTTCTACCCGTGACACCTTGATCTGTTTAGTGTTGAGGTAACCTGAACATTCTAGTACTTTGTTTGAGTCTCTTCAATAGTTTTGTTTTTCCTTTAAATGATTCAATAAATACCGTACCGTGCCATTCATACCGAGGTATTACCAAATCGTGAAATTTTGATACCGTTACATCCCTATTAAAAACTCATTAAAATGTGTTAAAACAGGTCACAAAAAATGAAAAAGAAAATAATTTTTTTTTTGTCAGACGGCGCACCGGTCAGGTGTACATCTGCACAAAAATATCAAGGTGAAAGTCATCATAGCTTGCGTAGAATAGACCCAGCTCCCAACCCAACTTTGAGAATAGATTAACAACGATATTTTTTTTATCGCGCGATAAGTGTTGCGTTAACGCTGATAACGGCCCACCACTAATTATAAGAAATGAGTTATTAATACTATTATGAAAAAAAATTCCTTCCGTTAAACAGAAATTGGGGCTAATAATTCAGGAGGGCTAATAACTCTGACTTCAACTGTATGTATGACCAACAGATTTTTGACAACAGCGCTCCCAAATGAAGTCTGATTTTGCTCTGTTTCAGAAGTGCTGCCTGTAAAACAAGGCTCTATATACAGAGAAAGGAGAGGGGTTGTATTCAGAAACGTAAAGCAACATATCCAGAACCCAGCTCTGTGTCCATGAAGAGATTCAAATCTGTGCGTCAGAACCCTAAACTCACTGGTGAAGCAGCGATCACCCACTCCAAGTAAGTAAAAGTGTGATCATTGTGTAGCCTGTACATTTGTATTATTATTATTTTTCTCCATTCAGTCATTTTACTTCAGTTTAGTCCGTTTAATTATTTGGGGTCCCCACAGCAGAATCAACTGCCAGCTTATCCAGCTTATGTTTTAGGCAGAAGGAGAAAGTACTGGGAAACACCCATACGCTCTCACATTCACACTCATACACTACGGATAATTTAGCTTATTCAATTCCCCTTTCAAGAGTTCACACTTAGCTCATGACTTACGAACGCTCCTTTGGCATGCTCTCCCGGGAGAGAGCCCTGAGCTCAAGGCATTCCTCGAGTCCAGGGCTCCCTCCCTTTGTGGGGCGAAGGGAGATTGAGCTCAGGGCGATCTCAAAACTCCCCTGCAGCTAGCCAAGGTGAACTTCCTGAGAGCGAGAAGACTACTTTTAGTCGTAGGTTTAAGAGGTCTATGATGCGGAGAAATGTTTTTTTTTTTGAGAGAGAGAGAGAACTTCAGGCTAGCGCCGCACAGAGATAGCAGAAGCTCAGTAGGTAGCCGGAGCTATTGGTATTGCTGCTGGGCCGCCGAGCTACCTATTTTGGATAAAGGTGGAAGAGGGGGGAGGAGGGGGGATTCTTCAAGACGAAGATAGTTGTAAGTGGAAAAGGAGGAGATATATATGGGAACTAGGGATCCTTGATTGAAGGATCGTGATTAGCTAATATGAGCCAGCTGGTTTAATCATGAGTACGTACTCCTCTCGAAATTAGTTTAATAAATTAAACTTCACATAGAGCATGTGTTTGGACTGTAGTAGAACCCGGAGCACCCGTAGGAAACCCACACCAACACGGGGAGAACATTCAAACTCCACACAGAAATGCCAACTGGCCCTGCCGGGACACAAACGACGGTGCTGCCATTTATATTTTTTTCTTTCGGCAAAACTTAGGTACCATCTCAGAAGCTTATGTACTATATGGGCATCTAGAAAGCCTATGCATCTGTGGCATCAGATTAAAGGAACACTCCACATTTTTGAAATAGACTCATTATACAATTCCCCCTGTGTAAAACAAAGACCATTCAGCTGATATCTGGGTCTGGCAGCTAGCTTACCATAGATCACTGAAACAGATTAGACCAGGGGTTTTCAAACTGTGGGTCGCGACCCACTAGTGGGTCACACAGTGAACAAAGGTGGGTCGCGCAATGTCACATAGCTGCAGCTATATTTACATTGCGGTGAATCAAAACCAGTACGATTGGCGACAATAACTCAAAAACCTCTAAGCCTAAAAATATCTAAAGTGTGTTTCCTACAAAAAGACAAAGCTGCTTATGTTTCACAGCTGTCTTTTTCTGTTTTTTCGCTCGACATTACGAGCACTGCTCCGTTTGAGCCCTAACAATCTGCGTTTAGCCGGGAGAGCTCGCGCTGAGCTCTCAGTAAGGGACCGTTGGAAAAGTGCTTTTTTTTTTTTTTTTTGCTCCGTCCTGCATGTTTTATTTTAAACACTACTAATTTTCTCTTAAATGAGCACAAACAGTTACTAAAGTAGTCGAATGCTTTATTATAGATCTGTGCATTCTTACATTAACACCTATCAAACAAAACACAAGGAGAGATTCACTAGCTGCTCTTCACTAAATAACTACAGTAACTTTAATCAATATGCAAATACAATCAAAAGTGAAGTAGATTTTATAGCTTTATTTATTTTCTGTCTAGGCCATTGATTTTAATAAGCTAAACCTTTTATTTATTGTCAATATTTTCTAATGTTTGCTATGTATTCTATCATTTGAAGCTATGTGTTGTCCCATATTTTTTACATCCCATCGTTGACAGATTGCTAATCATTAAATAGCTATAGTGCTATCTGTTAGTTTTAACGTCAGCTAATGTTATGGAAGGGCATAGATGTTATGGAAAATGGTAATATTATTGTAACTACCCCCATCAATCCTTCCTCAAGCAAATGTGTAAATATTATATCTATTCAGCAATAATGTTAATTGCATTGGCATATTTATCTGACGTTTTCCCAGCTTGTAGTAGTCAATTAAAAAGCGATTTAGTTTCCTATGACTACACTAGCAGTGGAATTTACTGCGATGTGACGGGGCTTGATCATAATCCGGGGGCTTAATCAAAGGTTGATCATATTCTCTTCTGAAAAGAGTGTCTTTTTCAACAAAAAAATGATCACAGTTACAGCCAGCATCCCACAAAAAGCACTTCGAGCCTCATTTTGTGCATTTCAAATCGCAAAATCCAAAAAGCCACACACCATATATTTTTGACTGCTTTGAATGGAGACATTTTTTTTTACCCAATTTTCCATATTAAAATATTATGGTGGGTCTTGAGATTGAATTACTTGCCTAGGTGGGTCCCGGAATAAAAAAGTTTGGGAATCCCTGAATTAGACCACAGGTGTCAAATTCCGTTCCTGGAGAGCCGCAGCTCTGCACAGTTTAGTTCCACCCCTAATTAAACACACCTGATCAAACTAGTTGAGATCGGTGTGTTGAAGTAGGGCTGGAACTAAATTATGCAGTGCTGCGGCCCTCCAGGAATTGAATTTGACAGTCCTGCATTAGACCATTATCATCTCACTCAAAATGACTAAAGAGTTTCAAAATGTTTTCTTATTGAAGTCTTGACTCTTCTGTTGTCACATTATGTGCTCAGACTAATAAAATAAAAGTAATTTTTAATCTATTTTCTATGCCTATATGTCTAGGAACTATAATCTCATTCCAGTATAATAATCGAGAAACTTTGCTTCCTTACCATGGTTGCGGCAGCACTATGATATTAAGAAGTGCAACCAAAACAATGCTCCCTGTGATCACGTTGTAAGTTGCCTAGTTGGGGACTATTTTCAGGTGCTGCAAAATATAATTGCTCCCGTTTCAGTCATGGTTTACAATAAGTGAAGTTTATTTCTAAACTAATTTCGAGAGGATCACGTGTTTATGATTGCTTGCAGCTGGCCCCGCATTCTCCAATTTATCATTCACCAATCAGACGACTCCTAAGCCATTATAAATGCCCTAGGTTTCATACCACGGTTATCTTCGTTTTGAAGAATCCCGCCTTCCACCCCTACTCCTCCTCCTTTGCTAGATGGGTGTCACGGTGGCCTAGTGGTTTGCACTGTTGCCTCACAGCAAGAACGCTTTTGGTTCTGGTCATTGCCAAACCAGCTGACGTTTCTGTGAGGAGTTTACATGTTCTCCACGTGCTCATGTTGGTTTCCCCCGGGTTCCTCCCACCGTCCAAAAACATGCAACCTAAGTTAATTGACTAATCCAAATAGGCACCATAGACATGCACTTAGTAAGTAGTTATCTCTTAAGAGCAATCACTAATGCCGAGTTCAGACTGCATGATTTTCAAAGTAGTCGTGTCACAGATGTTTTCACACTGCTTGACTATCTGGGCTTGCGTTTCGTCGCTGCTTTGTTTACACTGCAAGATGGATTGGTGACAGGGACTTTCACATTGCATGACTTTACTATAGGGAGAATCGCCGACAACTTCGTCCAAACTACGTCTCACAGCCTAAAACACGTCGTATATCTTTTGTTATTAACTACATAATGAGAAAGAAGCCTTTCATGGGGTAGAACATGTACATGTTTGCTCACCTGGGTTTAAAGGGAATTAGCCATTTCTCCTCAACGTTGATAATAAAATAATTTCTTTCTGTATGAAACGTCAAACAGACACGGTTGCTCCTGAGTCCTGTCAAACCTCCACTAGTTTTTCCTCCATTTCGTGGGTCCAAATAAACCGAAAAAGAGCGCTTTTAACTTCTCCCCCAGCCTCCCGCTGTCCTGCAGCAGGTTTACACACACACACACACACACACACGTGAAAGCTGCTCTCTCATTGGCTGTAGGCGATCGCTGACGTTATTTTCAGTCAAAACTCAATTCACACGGCATGATTTGAATCGCCGACAGCTCCAGATATTCAGCACGCCAAATATCTCGCAGTCATCGGCGACTCATCAGCGATTCTCTCAGATCGTGTCTTTGACCGTTCATACTGTGTGATTGTCACTCACGTGCACGAGCAGCGATTTGCCTGTGATTTCAAGCACTTGTCGTCGATTTCTCAAAACCTGTTGGCGAGCCAAAATCGGGGCTAAAATCACGCAGTCTGAACTAGGCATAATTGTTCATTAGCTACTACAGCAGGGGAGTTCTCAAGATCTACCTGAGCTCAAACTCCCCTCTCGCCTTGCAAACGGGAGGGAGCCCTGGGCTCGAGGATCTTACGAGCTCAGAGCTCTCTCCCGGGACAGCATGCCAAACAAGCTTTATAATCAATCATCAGCTAAGTGTGAACTCTTGAAACATTATTATGATTGTTATGGTGGAAAATGATCAAACTCGGCTGTTTAACGTAACTTTGCTTAACTTTTCTGGATTTTAATGCTTTTCACAGCCATATTGTTTTTCTCACTTGTTCTGCAGAGTAAAAAGTGATCTTGAGGGCAGATTAGAGATGCCCCGTCTGAACCGTTTAATCCATCGGAGATTGCGAATGGCCAAAAACTGTCACAAAATCAGTATGAAGACTAAATATGAGAGATTATTTGAAGGAATCAAGCTAGAAGGGAATCAAACTCTTCTGAACAGGATCTACACACAGCTCTACATCATAGAGGGAGAGAGTGAAGGAGTGAATGAGGAACACGAGGTTTTACAGATGGAGAAAACAGCCAGAACACAAGACACTCCAATCTACTGCAATGACATCTTCAAACCCTTACATCAACCAGAATATAAGGTGAAGGACAAAATCAAGACTGTTCTGACTAAAGGCATCGCTGGAATTGGGAAAACCGTCTCTGTGCAGAAGTTCATTCTGGACTGGAGTGAAGGAAAAGCCAATCAGGATGTAGATTTGATGTTTGTGCTTCCATTTCGAGAGCTGAACTTGATTAAAGATCATCAGTACAGTCTTCACAGACTTCTGCTGGACTTTCATCCTGATCTTCAAGATCTGCACTCACAGATTTATCAGGAGTGTAAAGTTGTGTTCATCTTTGATGGTCTGGATGAAAGCAGAATGACGCTGAAGTTTTCAGACACTGAGAGAGTTAGTGATGTGAACGAGTCTTCATCAGTGGATGTGTTGATGTCAAACCTCATCAGAGGAGATCTGCTTCCCTCTGCTCTCATCTGGATCACCTCCAGACCGGCAGCAGCCAATCAGATCCCCTCCGAATACATCAGCCGTCTGACAGAGATTCAGGGCTTCAATGAGCCTCAGAAGGAGGAATATTTCAGGAAGAGAATCAGTGATGAGCATCAAGCCAGCAGAATCATCTCCCACATCAGAAGATCCAGAAGCCTTCACATCATGTGTCACATCCCCGTCTTCTGCTGGATCTCAGCCACTGTGCTTCAAAACCTCCTGAATCAAGATGACGGAGCAGAAATCCCTCAAACTCTGACTGAAATGTACATCCACTTCCTGCTGACTCAGATTAGCACGAGGAATCAGAAGTATGGGAAGAGAAGACCTAAGAAACTCTCAAAATCTGACAGAGACATGATTGTGAAACTTGCTGAACTGGCTTGTACACAGCTAATGGAGGGCAATGTGATGTTCTATGAGGAGGACCTGATTGAGAGCGGAATTGATGTCAGGGACGCCTCGGTGTATTCTGGGATCTGCACTGAGATCTTTAAGGAGGAATCAGTGATTCACCAGAGGAAAGTCTACTGCTTCATTCATCTCAGCTTTCAGGAGTTTTTAGCTGCTTTCTTTATGTTTTACTCATGTGTAATCGAGAAAAAGACATCACTGACATGGTCTACGTCACAGGAAATCTCTCTGTTGTACAGGCCAATAAAAGAAGTAATTGATGACTCATTGGAGAGCGAAAATGGACACCTGGATCTATGTCTTCGGTTTTTGTTGGGTGTTTCGCTAGAGTCAAATCAGAAACTCTTACAAGCTCTACTGCCGCACACAGTGGACAACTCGGAGAGCATCAGCAGATTAACCCGCTACATTAAAAATAGACTCAAGGGTCAAGAACATCTCTCAGCTGAGCGATGCATCAATCTGTTTCTCTGTCTGCTGGAAATGAAGGATCAGACTCTCTACAGACAGACTCAGAAGTTTGTAAATTCAAAGAATCGCTCAGCGAATCAACTTTCCCCGTCTCTCTGCTCAACAATCGCCTACATGCTTCAGATATCAGAGGAGGTGCTGGATGAGTTTGATCTGAGAAACTACAACACATCAGTTGAGGGGAAATTGAGACTGATTCCAGCTGTGGTCCATTGCAGAAAAGCTCTGTAAGTATTAATCAGAAGTAAAACATTGAACATTTTTCATCGCGTTTTCTTTAAAGGACAGTAATTGGAGTAAAACCAGAAGCTGTGTAAAGAGGACAGAAGGGTTTTGTATTTTGAAGTGTTTAATATATTCAGACCTTTTCAATACCAATATGTCAAACTTAAGGAGACACAGAGAAGTGGCTTTAGTTTTGATGTTGTTGGTTTTTTTTTACTTCTTGTTTCTGTGTTTACACCTGGCTCAGGGATGTAACATAGTGAGGGACAGAGGCGGACTGGGACTTTAAATCAGCCCTGGCACTGTAGCCACTCCAGCCCACATTACTACACTGACACAGCCCCATCCATGGACACGCACATTCACTACTTATATTGGTGTACAGATAGTAAAATAATATAAGCAGTACCATATGTATTAGATATTTAAACATTTAATGATTGTGACTGGAACAAAATCAACCCATTTATAACGAATTTATATATGAAATCATTCATTTTCGTTTTGGCTTTGTCCCTTTTTTAACCTGGGATCGCCACACCGCTAACTTATTTAGTATATGTTTTAAGCAGCGGATGCCCTCCAAGCTGCAACCCATCACTGGGAAACCCCTATACACACATTTACATACATGCACTACGGACAATTAAGCCTACCCTATTCACCTATGAGGTGAGGTGACAGCGCTACCCACTGCGCCACTGCGCCACTGCGCTGCCCCCTTTTGAGAATAGTTCAGTTCATTTTATGCATTTGGCAATATCTGTTTATAGAGCTTTTTTTATTTTATTTTTTTATTTTTTCCTTTCTTTGAGCTTTTCGGCACTGCCTTTCCTTTTTTATGGTACATCTCTGACAATTAGCTTGTGTTGCACTTACTGTTTGTTTGACATTCTTGCCAGATTTTGATTACATTCCAGCCGGTCGTTGCCGATTGGGCCAATGCTTAACATTTATTATTAGGGGCCAAGCACCGTAGGTGCGTAGGCACCTATTGCTTTCGTTAGTGTTCCTATTATTATTAGGGGCCAAGCACCGTAGGTGCGTAGGCACCTATTGCTTTCGTTAGCGTTCCTATTATTCTTCTTCTTCTTCCGTTTCTTCCGCCGGATTTGAATGGCAGCCCATATAGGCGTATGCGGGAAAGTTGTATAATTTGGCACAATGATAGAGGACAGTCTTAACATTAATCAAACCAAATATGAAGTCTCAAAAAAAAAGGCTACAATCAAAAATTTTTTTTTCCTCTGAATCCTTGGCTCAGTCCAATTCAAACGCACCCTATGACGTCATTTTCCGTCATGAATTGTTTCGCGCTATTTCAAATTTTTTGAAAAGCTATTTGATCGAACTAGTCCTAGGCCGTTTCTCCGATTTTCACCAAAATTGAATCACATGATCTACACACCATGCCAACCAAAAGTTATGGAATTCAAGCTGATTTGACCAACCGTTTTTGTTTAACTTGCGATCAAATTTAACGTAGAACTTGCAAAATGGACTTGAGGCGATATCTCCGTAACGCATTCACCGATTCACACCAAACTTGGTGTGTGTTATGACAACTAGGGTCTGAGGTTAAATGCGGAGTTTCAGTGCACTGCCCCCTAGTGATCTGGAGATACAAAAAACGTCCTTTTTTGGTTTATAACGTCTCAACCTTTTATCCGAAACTCATAAAACTAGTCTCATTACATCCGGCAGAGCATGTCGAGTCAAATGATGTCTGATTTTCCCAGGTCAGTCATTTTGGGCGTCGACCATTTAGATTTTTGGCCTAAAATGCTATATTTTACCAACATGTTCACATATCTTTACAAAACATGGTATGCATCTTCAACCCCATGCCCTGAAAGTACTCAAAAACTTCTTGAGCAGCGCCACCTTTTGGCCAAAAGTGCTTGGCCCCTTAATTGCTGCTTGCAGCTATATTTATTATTCTTACTATTACCATCATCAAAAGCTGCCTACAGGTAAAAACAATACATATAAAAAAAATAAATATTAAAATAGCTGACCGGCCCACATTTAAAAAATGGTCCGGCCCTTCTGGCATTTGCCTGGTGAGGGAGACGACAAGGCAAAGTATAATCAAAAAGAAGATTTATTTAACTCAATGGAAATAATATAATCAAAATATCAGTATCAGCATGTTCAATCAGTGTGAAATGCAAGTAAATGGATGCGGTAAATGTTGTCAGTGATAGTGTATGGGTGCGAAACAAAGCATAATGCCCATATTGGAGCACAGCTCTGGCCAACTGCCAAGTGAATGTACACCGGCCCCTACAAGCTCTCTGCCGGGGTTTAAATAAGGGCGCTGACCAGCATCAGGTGCGCTAAAGGCACGCCCCCAATCTAGAATCAAATCAAACACACAGAAACACAAAACAACACAGTCCTAATGCTGCGTTCACACCAGACGCGGAACGTGCGTCAAGCGCGAGTGATTTACATGTTAAGTCAATGCAAACGCGCGTATAGACATCATGTGGCGCAATACGCGCGAATGACACGGGGCGAATTGAGCTTTTTGCACGTTTGACATGCTTAATGAGCGTTCACGTTAACGAATCAGAAGCTTGCTCTTGTGGGGGCATGACTGTGACGTAGAACCTGTTGATGGTGTCCCGGGGGAAATCCTCCAGGCAACACCGACAACAAGTCATCAAATTGGGCTGGGCTCAGTCAAGCACCGTTGAAAGCCTCCGTGAACCAGGTTCAGTTTCTGGAGGAGTTTATGAGCTCAAAGAGCTGGATGCCCATCTGAAAGCATGTAGGACTCAGACACGGTCGTAAACGTATCAACGCTGTTTTTCAGCCTTCATAAAGTACATAAACACTGTTATTTTCTTCATAAAATCCATGTTAGCCTTTTAGCAACGAAGCTACAGTTACCGGGCAGACAGAAGCCCTGCCCATCACGCGAATCCGCGTCTATTCTGAAGTGAATTTGACACGCGAATGAAGCGGATTTGACGCGCGAATGAAGCGGATTTGACGCGCGAATGAAGCGGGGGTTGATGCGCGAATGAAGAGAGTAAACTCAAATGTTCACACGGCTATTTACGCGCAATAGTGCGATTTATCCACGCGTTCCACGTCTGGTGTGAACACAGCATTACACACATCTTAACTCCTATGTATAAAGAGAGTGACAGTGAGGTCCATATTTCTGAACTGTATTTTGCTTGAAGATTCGCTGGCAGTAATCTCACTGATCAGTGCTGTGAACGACTGTCAACATGTCTACAATCCTCAAACTCACTGATGGAGCTGGACTTGAGTCACAATGACCTGCAGGATTCAGGAGTGAAGCTGCTCTCTGATGGACTGAAGAGTCCAAAGTGCCAACTCAACACACTGAGGTAAGAAATATGGATAAAGGGTATAAAAAATAAAGGGACCTTGTTTTTTGGTACAGAACTTGTGTGTTTTTAATAAATAAGCTGCACAGAGTGTGATTTAAAGGGGTGGATCACCCAAAAATGTAAATTTACTCTCAATTTACCTAGGGGGGAGAAAAGCTGATCCATCATGGTTTTTTTTAAAGGGTCATGAAACACCAAAACACATTTTTTGAGCTGTTGACAGTCGTATATGTGTCCCACACTGCTAAAAACACTATTAGGACACCTATATTTCACTAAAAAGTGTAAATTGGTTGTTTTTGCGTTATTTTAAGCAAATTCGTACTTCCGGTTTGAAACAAATTTTTGAAGCTGCGTCACGGCCATGAGATCACAGCGTGTATTCCAGCTTGTAGACTGGACGTCTGTACCTGGGAGTACCGTATTACGTTTCTGAGTGTGTTGCATTCATTCATGAGTAAGGCTTGGTTCAAGCCAATCAGCACGCGCCATTATGTATACGCTGCAACTTCATTAATATGCATGCAGGCTTTCTTAGACTGTACCTGAAACAGTATTCAGACAACAGAGATGCGTTGTGTTGCCAAAAGTTGTGAGAAAAGAATAAGAATTGTTTGGAGATACGCGTCGCAAGTGTTGCTTTCATAATGTGAAGGTTTTGTTTCATTTTCTCTCTATGAGCGCGCTGCTGGACTCACGCGTGGATCCGTGTAAGTGACGCGCGGCTGAAATTCGTTTGTTTGGAACATTTTTTACTCAAGAGCATTTCTCATCAATGGTGAGATTCAGATTTGCTGCTCGTCTCCTTTAAAAAAAGATGCAGCTCCAGTATGTGCTGATTCTCCTGTCGACAGATTTGGTAAGTGTTTGCGATCAGCGCCCTTTCTTTGTTCATTCAGATGGCAAAGTTAGTTGGTATGGTCAGCTGTACTCTTTCAGTGTTTACAGACAGACCTTAGTCAAAATGATTTCTAAGTTACTTAGTTTACAGTACGTTGATATCACTACAATATTGAAAGATCCTCTGTAAATGCTGCTCTCTGAGTGTAAGCACGTGAACACTGTAAGCAAACTTTTGCCGACCGTCGTGTTGAATTTTCGACCGCAATTTGTGACAGGATAGTCTACACACACACGACTTTCTGACCTACTGAGTGCATCTGAGTTAGAGAGAAATGCAGAGGCTTTTTTCTCTTATATGACGTGCGGTGTCAAACATTTCATCGTCATTAAACACACTGTCTGTCTCCCCTGTGTTTGTTTTTCCTCGGTCCTCAGCGCATGCCCAAATGGCAACTCCCATTTTTATTCAAACCCTGCCCATTTTCCCTCCCCGACACTCCCACCCAAACAGAGCTAGACACACCCACTTTCCTGACTTTTTCCAAACTAGAGGTTTGAAAACATCCTGCTGAAACGGGGAGGTTTCATGGCCCTTTAACGATATTCTGGATTGATTCTCAAAAGTTTAGAATCAAATTAGTTCACAACCGTTTGGGCTTGCATGGGCACAAGGTCTAAACCAGGGCTGTTCAACCCTGCTCCTGGAGATCTACCTTCCTGGAAAGTTCAGCTCCAACCCTGATCAAACACACCTGAACCAATTAAATAGGATCTAAACAGCACTTGATAATTGCAGGCAGGTGTGTTTGATATGGGTTGCAGCTGAAATCTGCAGGAAGGTCAAACCTTTTTCCAGACAGTATTTTAGATGATCCAATAAGCAAAAAATATTAGTCAATTGAATCTCTTATCAATACCAGATCTAGAAGATAAAAAAACAGTATTTTCACTGTACTGAACCATATTTTAAACTGTGTTATAGACTCATTGACTGTAATCTCACTGGTCAGTGCTGTACAAGTTTGTCTTCATGTCTACAATCCTCAAAATCATTGATGGAGCTGGACCTGAGTCACAATGACCTGCAGGATTCAGGAGTGAAGCTGCTCTCTGCTGGACTGAAGAGTTGTCAACTCAACACACTGAGGTAAGAAAAAAGGATGAAGATTTGTTTGGGTATGAAATGAAAAAGACCCATTGCAATGGTACCTAATCTGAGAGTTTGAATTAAATCAGCAGAACAGCATTACTTAAAGGGTCACGAAACACCAAAACACATTTTTTGAGCTGTTGACAGTCATATATGTATCCCACACTGCTAAAAACACTATTAGGACACCTATATTTCACTAAAAAGTGTAAATTGGTTGTTTTTGCGTTATTTCAAGCAAATTCATACTTCCGGTTTGAAACTAATTTTTGAAGCTGCGTCACGGCCATGATATAATAGCGTGTATTCCAGCGTGCAGACTGGACGTCTGTGCCAGAGTGTGTCTTATTACGTCTTACAGTGTGATACATTAATGCATGAGTAAGGCTTGGTTCAAACCAATCAGCGCGCTCTATTGTGCAACTTCATTAATATTCATTACTGTCACAGTGTTTAGACGACAGAGACGTCACGTTGTGTTGCCAAAACAAGCGTGAAGTGTTGCTTTTACAGTTTGCTGCAGTTAAGTTTTGTTTTCATTTTCTCTCTGTGAGAGCTCAGCTGGAGTCACGTGTGGATAAACAGTGTACGCGACGCTCGACAACAATAACTTACGTGTCTAAGGAGGATTATTGTTTACCTGAGAGCTGTTCTCATCTGCAAACGCTGAGATTCGGATTCGCTTGTAGTCTTCTCTTCATAAAGACGCGGCTCTAGTTGCTGGTGATTGTTCTGTCTCTACAGATTTGGTAAGTGAGCGACCAGTGCTCTTTGTTTATTCAGTTTGTTCGTATCTAACAAACCATTGCACAGAGTAAACATGTTAGCACCGCAACCAAACTTTAACCTCGTGTTGGGTTTTTACCGCATTTAGTGACCGGAATAACACACGCGGCTTTCAGACGCTACCTGCCGTGTGCATCTAAGTTTCCGGGAAATGCAGAGGTTTTTTTTCTCTCATTCGCCGTGCGGTATCAAACATTGCATGAAAAATACACGCTTAGAGCAGCTCCTCGAATCAAATATCTCGTTTGTCGTGAGGGGCATGAATGAATTCCCTGAATGAAAGAGCCAAACTGCAGTTAAAGTCCACCATTTAATCATTTGGCAAATAATTCGACTGCAGATGTCCATGTAGGTTAAACACCATCACTTTCTCCTGTGTGTGTGTGTGTGTGTGTGTCTGTGTGTATTTTGACTCTGAAACTCGCGCGTGCCCAAATAGACACTCCCACACCATCCCACTTTTCTTCCTCCAACACTCCCCCCTAAACAGAGCTGGACACGCCCACTTTTCTGACTTTTTCCAAAGTAGAGGTGTGAAAACACCCTGCTGAAACGAGAGGGTTTCGTGGCCCTTTAAGATTTTGGGATTGTTGTTTGAGATTGATCTGTTGTGTTAAATATTCTTTGGTCTTCAAAACCATAAAAACACTGATGCTAATTTAACCATTGAAAATATCAATGTACAGAGTTTTGACATGCTTGCTATATTATATGTGTATTTATGTTTTGCTATGTATTTCTGCATGGATGAAAGGGCTATAATATATTATAATATCTTAGCCTTATTTCTGTAGATTATTCAGATTTACTCCTGATGGGAAATTACATTTACATTTACATTTAGTCATTTAGTAGACGCTTTTATTCAAAGCTTCTTACAAATGAGGACAAGGAAGCAATTTACACAACTAAGAGCAACAATGAACAAGTGCTGTAGGCAAGTTTCAGGTATGTAAAGTGTAAAAAGCAAAACATTAGTAATTTTTTATTTTATTATTATTATATTTTTTTTGCTTTGTTTTTTTCTGTAGTACAGTTAGCGGTGGAGCCAGAGAGGCAATTGCAGATTAGGAAGAAAAGTGGAGACTAAATAGTTGAGTTTTTAGTCGTTTCTTGAAGACAGCGAGTGACTCTGCCGTTCTGATGCAGTTAGGGAGTTCATTCCACCAACTGGGCAGATTGAGCGTGAGCGTTCGCGAAAGTGATTTCTTCCCCCTTTGGGATGGAACCACGAGGCGATGTTCATTCACAGAACGCAATTTTCTGGAGGGCACATAAATCTGCAGAAGTGAGAGCAGATAAGAAGGAGCAAAGCCAGAAGTCACTTTGTAGGCAAACATCAGAGCTTTGAATTTGATGCGAGCAGCAACTGGCAGCCAGTGCAAACGGATGAGCAGCGGAGTGACATGTGCTCTTTTAGGTTCATTAAAGACCACTCGTGCTGCTGCGTTCTGGAGCAGCTGAAGAGGCTTGATAGAGTTAGCTGGAAGCCCGAGAGTAGAGAGTTGCAATAAATATTAGCCATTTGAATGTTATCTATACTAGGACTAAACCATATTTCAACCTGTGTTATAGACATGTTGCCTGTAATCTCACCAGTCAGTGCTGTGAAAGTTTGTCTTCATGTCTACAATCCTCAAACTCACTGAGAGAGCTGGACCTGAGTCACAATGACCTGCAGGATTCAGGAGTGAAGCTGCTCTCTGATGGACTGAAGAGTCCACACTGTCAACTCAACATACTGAGGTTGGATAAAGGGCACTTTGTATTTTCACTGCCTAGTGTTACCCATAACATACATGATACAAGCATATTACCAAAGACTATAGATTATATAAATATTACAAATGAAAGATATAAAAAAATGTTACAAGTTTTTACTACAGTAGCTGAAAGTCCCATGTATTTCCATACTCAATTATCAGTCAATTATTCCATTTAACCTGTGGTTATCATACCTTATTACACTGTATAAATGTGTCTTTACCTAACCTTTACCTAACCATCCCCATCATAATTGGCATCATCACTCTGGTTTCTTTCCCTTAATAAGCTGGTGTGTGGTCTGACAAAAAAGGTTGCCATCGCATGCTACGCACTCAGGGTCAGAGCAAGCTGAACTGCCGCTCTAGGCAGAGGACGATCAGGCCACCCTCAACCCCAATGTGAAAACGAAAGTGACCGGTTATAAAAATGAAGTGAGGTGTGGCGGACCTCTTTTCTGCCGCCCTATGCGCGGATATAACTGAGGACGCGCGGGTGCTGAGGGAGGGAGGGAGGTTTCGCGGACACAGCGCTCTCTATTCTGCCGCCCTATACGCGAATATAACTAGGACACGCGGGTGCTGATGGAGGTGTCGCTGACGCCGCCCTCTCTATTCTGTCATCTATGCGGGAATATATTTGAGGACGCGGGTGGTGAGGGAGGTGTCGTGGACATAACTGAGGATGTGGGTGGTAAGGGAGGTGTCGTGGACATAACTGAGGATGCTGGTGGTAAGGGAGGTGTCGCCGAAGCCGCCCTCTCTATACTGCCGCCCTAGGCGGCTGCCTAGGTCGCCTCTATGGATGCGCCGGCCCTGTACACACTAGTAGTGAATAAGGAGATTCCCCCTTATCTCTAAGGGCCGGGACACACGAAAATAACTGCAGCCAAATAACTAGCACCAACAAAACTCAATCGTGTTGTCGTTTCACGTTTGATCTGGACCAAAAATAAGGATTAGGGAAAAAAGTCTAACATAAAAGTGTAGATGTCGTTCAAATTATGTTTTTTGGGAAATTTACAATCAGTTTCAAACATTGTGTGTTTTATGTGTATGCTAATGCAAAGAGATGTGTCTTAAGCATAGACTGTAAAATATATGGACGTAGTATTCGTGACGTCACCCATAGGTTTCTGAAGAGCGCAAAAGAAGCCACAAGTAGGCGTGGCCAAATGTCGCCATTTTGTTCGCGCGTCATCGCACCCACGGCAGGATACCAAACAAGGGCAAAGAGGCGGAGAGTGAGCGGAGCTACAGACACCTGCTGACATTTTGCTAGGACCTGGTTTAGACACATTTTACTTTGGGAGAACGCTTAATACTTTATTACTTGTGACTCATTTGTATTCTGACGACATGTGCTTGGCTGTACACTACATCAATAAAGTGTTTAGTCTTTTAAAAACAGTGCTGTAATACATTGAGCCACTAAACATTGTTCTTATGACGTTTTTCAATAGGAGGGAAATGTGAAATACATCCAAACACTTCAGATATAGTCTGTGTTAGTAAATGCAGGACTATTGATGAAATCCAGCATAACACTGTATGATAACGCTTTAGATGACTGTTCTAGAGCCTACAGCTAATCAATCTGTCAGATTCTGGAGTGCTTTACTGCTCTAATTATAAATGATAAATGATCTTAAATAAAACAAATACATTTGTAGATATGTTATATAAGTATCTAACTTTACTCACATGGGAAACGGAGGCCATGTGAATGGTTTGTGAGCACAATTAAGTGCACACAGCATCCTATATCATCTGATAATTGTAGGAAATAAGTCCAAAAGGCAACAGACTGTGTTAACCCACATAAAACAACACAGAAATATGACGAATATGCCAAGATCGGTGATTAATCTGCCTAAATCAGCTAAGGTGAAGTGATGGCGACCAGCGAGACCTAGCTGTCACTTAAGTGGCCACATATAAAGGAAACTGATGAGTTAGAAAAAAATTCACCCCCCTCACAGTTGTCATGAAGGGTAATTATTAGCTGTATGAACCAAACTTTGGCTCTTTGTACCAGGCTGTAAACACCTTTTTTTCTGCTGTAAAGTTGGTCATTCTAACAGTGGGCTCAATTGAAATTTGCTCTATTATGGAGCCAGG
Source organism: Danio rerio (assembly GCF_052040795.2). Classification (NCBI taxonomy): domain Eukaryota; kingdom Metazoa; phylum Chordata; class Actinopteri; order Cypriniformes; family Danionidae; genus Danio; species Danio rerio. The sequence goes on from NC_141037.1 coordinate 5,411,112, forward strand.
ACTAGCAGAATTTCGATAAATTGCAGTTTTAATTACTTCCGTATTGGCCTCCCGAGGGAGAGCGGAAGGTTGCCACTTGGTCTTAAGTCTAGTTTTGTCAGTCTTTCAAACTGTTCTAGGAAGGCTGCTCCATCTACCACCTACAGTCAATTTTGATATTGTACAGAATGTGAATTGGAGGTGCTCCTATCAGAGGTAGACCCTAGAAGAATGGTTTTATATGGAAGTTTGTCCTCCGGAATTAATACAAAAGAAAAAAATAGAGTGAGAGAGTTCAGCTGACGCGGTTAACGCAGTGGAGGCTGAACATCGCACTGTGAGTGAATTAAAAAAGAAATGGTCCGATGTAAAGGTGCAGGTTAAGAGGAGAACAGCGGTGCACCATCAAAGTGTGGACCGAACAGGCGGAGAAAAGGAGATGTTGAACTAACATCCTTTGAGGAGAGAGTTGCCTCAATTGTGGGCAACACTTTACTGTCTGGAGTAGTATCCGTGTCTGTGGGAGACACAGATGTATTAGAGGAACACTTTGTTAGGGCAATATAGCAGCACCTCTTCGCTCTTGTCAAGGCAGTGCCCCTGGCATTTCAGGTGCCCAATCGCATTTTATTTGCACATTTACTTAATGGAAATGTTTCCGATTCACGGATGCAAATTCGTCTTCAGATGGCGCCTTTACAGTAATGTGCGTGCAGTCGATCGCTCCGATTACATTGGGAAAATCGGCGATCGCTGCAAATTGCGCTTTAATGTTTGGATGGTCAACTGCATAGTTTGGAAATCTTATATACCTGCTAGATATGCGGATGATCCCGTCCTGTACAGCTGCCATTGCACAGCTCAAAGACGACTAGCTTAACCCTGAGCGGTCTGCCAGTTCTCTTTGGAAAGAACTAGTTGCCAGGATACTTTGTTGGTGCGATACTTTGTAGTGTGCAACTTAACATAATTGCCTCTAAGAGTCACCAATGGAAATAAAACAAACACACACAAGAAATACACGTGCACCAGACATGAAGTTGGCGCGGACCAATGCACGTTCTGACAAAATGTCATCGTTAGTAAATCCAAACGTGATCTTGAAACCTGGCATTGATACATGAGGCCCCAGGACACTATTCTGCAAGAAGAATGGCTCATAATCCCCCTGGCCAATGTGCAGGGCTTGTATCTGTCATTCCCAAGACCAATTAATGCTGTATTGACCACAAAAGGAGGCCGGACACCATAGTAAGGAATTATTGTAATCTAAAACAAGACGTTTCAGTGTCATTGTCCAACCCATGTCCTAACGCATTACAGTAGTCTAACCGAGAGGTCATGAAAGCATGAGTACGCTTAAAATTATGATAATTATGAAACTTATATTATGACATTATGAATTTACTTGAAGATTTATCATAATTCCTTTTGTTCTGAAACTGTTGTATGTTCTTTGTATTTTATACTCTTTGAAGCAGTCAAGACCTGCCTGGAACTCCTTTAGCTGCGCTGTTATTATATGAAAATAACTGCACACCATAGAATGTACATCTGCCAAGCAAAATCAAACATTCAACATTCTCCATATCTGTTAAATAGTATATGGTGTTTCAATTTATCATTAAAAGTAATTATAAAGTGTGTGTGTAGGTTATCTGGCTGTATGGTGACCGAGGAAGGCTGTAGTTTTCTGGCTTCAGCTCTGAGTTCAAACCCCTCACACCTAGAAGTGCTGGATCTGAGCTACAATCACCCAGGACCGTCGTTAGTCAAGCTGCTCTCTGATCCAAACTACAGACTGGAGAAACTCAAGTATGTTCAACACTAATTTTCATCCTTGTGTTCATGCATGTGACTTGTCAAGTCATTGGTTAATACCCAAAATACCAAAATACTTTGTTTGTAATTGGATTGACAGTGCGACGCAGTGGCACAGTAGATAGTGCTGTCGCCTCACAGCAAGAAGGTCGCTGGGTCGATCCTCGGCTAAGTTGGCGTTTCTGTGTGGAGTTTGCATGTTCTCCCTGCGTTTGCGTGGGTTTCCTCCGGTTGCTTCGGTTTTCCCCACAGTCCAAAGACATGCGGTACAGGTGAATTGGGTAGGCAAAATTGTCCATAGTGAATAAGAGTGTGTGTGAATGTGTGATGTGTGGATCTCAGATATGGCTTGCGGCTGGAAGGGCATCCGCTGCGTAAAAATGTGCTGAATAAGTTGGCGGTTCATTCCGCTGTGGCGACCCCTATTGATAAAGGGACTAAGCCAACAAAAAAATAAATGAATGAATGAATGGATTGACAGTTCAGTCAGAATTTTAAAAAAGTTCTATATAACTATCACAATTGATCCGAGTGAGCTCAAGTTGAGTGAAGTTTTTGTTGGATTGAAAGGTTGTAAATGCTTGATTCATAGAGTTTTGATAACTTTCCTGTTAAGAGCTTGACCCTTTTGCAGTTATATAAAATGTAAAGTTGCCATTTTCAAGGCCAATATGGCTGAATCTAAACTAGATGCTTGGTGCTGATGATTATTTTCAAGCTTATTTATTTTCCCCGTGTTCTTGGTAAATGACGTAACCACAGAAGTGTCAAGCTTTAAATAAGAAAATCTTAAATATCATAAATCTTAAGTATATGTTTAGCTGAGATGCTGATAGTTTACTTGGATTTAGTGATCCACACTACCTGACAAAAGTCTTGTCGTCGGCCCCAGTTGTAAGAGCAACAAATAATTACTCGACCTCTAGTTGATTATTCGTAAAAGTGGCAGAAGGTTGAGGCCCCTTTTACACTATTGCGTTTTAGTTTGAAAACGCATACGTTTTTGCTACGAATACGCCATTCGTCTACACTACACTACGGAGTTTTTGAGCGGCGAAAACTGAAAATGCTGGAGTGACCGTTTTCATTCTAAAACGCTGCTGCTCTGTCTCAGTGTTGATAAGGGAAAACTGAGACATCTGAAAATGAAGGCGGGGCTGCTGAGATTCGCTACCTGATTGGGGCTTTTGTGTCATTGCGTATCCTTCTCTTATTCGTCAAGCCCCTATCACATGACTATAACACATGCCTTTAATGCTACCGGAAGACAGCAGACCAGCCTTTACTGTAAACAACAACATGGACACAGAAATGGGAGCGTTGTTTGCACTATTGTCTGTTTTAGGCGCCATTGTGCCGTTATTCATTTGTTACGTTTAGTAATAAACTCGACCTCGTCGTCTGTCCACAAAAATACCTCTCTTTGTCACAATCAGAGACGTGGGGACCCAAATGCAAGTAAAAAGAGTTTATTGAAAACACGAAAATGAAAGCAGCAGGTGGTAAGTAGGTGAGTGGCATGATATCAATATCAATATCGATATTCATCAATGAACATGGAATACAGCTGGAACAGTTTACGAGCATCCGTCAACAGAGAGGATCAGTAGTTTAACCAAGTCGTCAACAGAGAGGATCAATAGTTTAACGAAGTCGTCAACAGAGAGGATCAATAGTTTAACGAAGTTGCCAACAGAGAGGATCAAATGTTCAATAGCAAAAACTATCCAGCTCACTCACCACCAGCGAATGACACGAGGAGAGCCTGACAAGACACAGAGAACCGTGATGACAACGAACTGACAAAGTGAGACAGGAACGCTGGAGATAGATCCACAACCGTGACACTCTTGCTTTCTTTGCCATGGTGTTCATTGTTCAACTGGCGTTTGAGCGAGACACATGCTTCCTGTTTATGCTAGAACGCGCATGCCCAGAGTGCGCGAATGGTCACATGATATACGTTTTTGGTGGCGTAGTGTAAACAGAGATATGTTCAGAAACGCTAGTGTGGACGCGGATCGTTTTTGATCTAAAACGCCGTTTTAAAACTAAAACACACTAGTGTAAACGGGGCCTCAATCATCACAAATACTGCAGAAGACTTACTGGAACCCGCATGGAGCCAAGATTCTCACAGAAATCAGTCAAGTTTGGTGAAGGAAAAAAATCATTGTTTGGGGTTGCATTCAGTATGGGGTCATGCGAGAGATCTGCAGAGTGTAGATCAACATCAACAGCCTGAGGTATCAAGACATTTGTGCTGCCCATTACGTTACAAACCACAGGAGAGGGCAAATTCTCCAGCAGGATAGCACTCCTTCTCATACTTCAGCCTCCACATCAAAGCTCCTGAAAGCAAAAAAGGTCAAGGTGCTCCAGGATTGGCCAACCCAGTCACCAGACATGAACTTTATTGAGCATCTCTGGGGTAAGATGATGGAGGAGGCATTGAAGATGAATCCAAAGAATCTTGATGAACTCTATAAGTCCAAGAAAGCTTTCTTTGCTATTCCAGATTACCTTTTTTCAAGTGATTTGAGTCATTGCAGAGATGTATGGATGCAGTCACATTATTTCTGTTCAGTGACAAGACTTTTGTCTAAGCAAAGTCAGACCTTACTGTCGAAATGAAATCATTAAAAATCAAGGCATAATCATATTTTATTTTGGTAAAATAAGCCTCATCTAAAGGCCTTTGCCTTTCAAATAAGCCACTTCTGATACCAAATGATCAACTAGAAGTTGAGTTATTATTGGCTGTTCCTAAAACTTGCATAGGCGACAAGACTCATTCATTCATTAATTTTCTTGTCAGCTTAGTCCCTTTATTAATCCGGGGTCGCCACAGCGGAATGAACCGCCAACTTATCCAGCAAGTTTTTACGCAGCGGATGCCCTTCCAGCCGCAACCCATCTCTAGGATACATCCACACAGAAACACCAACTGAGCAGAGGTTCGAACCAGCGACCCAGCGACCTTCTTGTTGTGAGGCGACAGCACTGCCTACTGCGCCACTGCCTCACCGGCGACAAGACTTTTGTAGTGTATACTGAACTAAGCTAAAAGTGCTCCTGCCAGAACCTGAGATCAGCTTAATGAATTTAAAATGACTAATACTCAACTGTTTAACCCTAAATGAGTTGTAAAAAGTGGAGTGTTCCTTTAAGTTTGTTCTATATTTTACGGAAAATCTTCAGTGTAGTTTTGTTTTATAGTGTGGATCATGCAAGTGAGATCAGGATTGCAAAAGGACCAAGGAAATGTAAGACACTCACACACACTTACACACTTATCTTATTTTGTCAAGTTTTAAATGTTGTAATTTCTCATGCAGATGCATGTGATCTCACTCTGGATTTAAACACAGCAAACACTTTTCTCTCGCTGTCCAAGAGGAACAAAAAGGTGACACAGGTGAGAAGGAAGAAACCATATCCCGATCATCCAGAGAGATTTGATGACCATTTTCAGGTTCTGTGTAGAGAGAGGCTCAATGGGCGCTGTTACTGGGAGGCTGAATGGAAAGGGAATGTTTATATTTCAGTGGCATATAAAGGTATCTGCAGGAAAGGATTTTCTGATAGGTGTTGGTTTGGATTCAATGAAAAGTCCTGGAGTCTGAACTGCTTTCCTGGTGGTTTCACTGTTTTTCACAATGCCAGGAGCACAGATGTACCCGCCCCTTCTCATTGCTCTGACAGAGTTGGAGTGTATCTGGACTGGTCAGCCGGCACTCTATCCTTCTACAGAGTCTCAAAAACACACACGCTCACACACTTGCACACATTCAACACCACATTCACCGAACCCCGCTATGCCGGATTTATGTTCTTTTCTCCTGGTAGTTCTGCATGTCTGTGTGATATTAAACCCCTTCCTGTAGGAAACAACTAGACACAGTTGACCATATGCATGAAATGTCCATAAACATCCAGTGGTAGGCCAGTGTGAACTTGTCTGATAGAGACCTCTTGCCTATAGCAGCTAATCACTGCAAGTATGCGGCCATCATCCCTAGCAGTGAGGTCAACCCAGTCCTTACTCTTTGCCTAAAGGGATAATTCACCCAAAAGGTTTAATTCTGTTATTAATTACTCTCCATCATGTTGTTCCAACCTTTTGAGACCTTCGTAACACAAATTAAGATATTATAGATGAAGTCAAATCAAGCTTTATTTGCTTTATAAGCAAATATCTTGATGCCAGAGGTCAGAGGAGAATGGCCAGACTGGTTCCAGCTGATAGAAAGTCAACAGTAAATCAAATAAGCACTTGAGTTTGCAGAAGAGCATCTCTGAACACACAACACATCCAACGGTGAGGCAGATGGGCTACAGCAGCAGAAGACCACACCGGGGGCTGCTCCTGTCAGCTAAGAACAGGAAACTGAGGCTACAATTCACACAGACTCACCAAAAGTGGACAATAGAAGATTGGAGAAACGTTGCCTGGTCTGATGAGTCTCCATTTCTGATTTCAACATGAGAGCATGAATCTATCCTGCCTTGTATCAACAGTTCAGGCTGCTGGTGGTGGTGTAATGGTGTGGGGGATATTTTTTTGGCACACTTTGGGCTCATTAGTACCAATTGAGCATCGTGTCAATGCCAAAGCCTGCATGAGTATTGCTGCTGACCATGTCCATCCCTTAATGACCACAGTGTACCCATCTCCTAATGGCTACTTCCAGCAGGAAAACACACCATGTCATAAAGCACGAATCATCTCAGACTGGTTTCTTGAACATGACAATGAGTTCACTGTACTCAAATGGCCTCCACAGTCAGCAGATCTCAATCCATAGAGCACCTTTGGGATACGGATTGGCATCATGGATGTGCAGCCAACAAATCTGCAGCAACTGCGTGATGCTATCATGTCAATATGGAGCAAAATCTCTGAGGAATATTTCCAGTAGCTTGTTGAATCTGTGCCACAATGAATTAAGGCAGTTATGAAGGTAAAAGAGGGTCCAACCTGGTACTAGTTAGGTGTACCTAATAAAGTGGCCAGTGAGTGTATTCTGTAAATACTTAACTATACACATAGCCTAAGACAGGCTATACAAGTACTTTTACACTTGTTCTTGTGAAGCACACTTAAAATGCTCAATGTTTTTACTAGCGACATGGAGTGATTGTCAAAAAATGGTGCAAATACTGGTGCAAGTGTCGGTTAAAGTGTCAGAGAGATGAAAGAGTGTTTCCTACAGATGGTTTCTTAAACCCACTCACCTGTGTGAGGAACACGATTGCATTATCAGAGTGTCATCTTGGTCTTAAAAAGTATTTAAAGTTGATCAATTTAGAGAGATTTAAGTCCATTAAAAAGTATTACATTTCTTCAATGCTATTTTACAAGGTGTTCAATTTGGTATAATTTTTGACTGTACAGTGTTTGTAAACAGCCAGGATGCCTGTGCAGCGAGGTTGCAGAGAACAAAATGGTAGCGCTAGCATTACAGCGAGAGATGTGGTACAGAGTATGTTGTTGTCTTAGAAATACGTTATATTGATGATTACATATTATATATATTATTTACATAATGCGTTCAGCATATTATAACAGCTCGTCACCCAGTGATAAGCACAGTGATTCGGCAAAATTAACGTTAAAGTGAGCGGCGTTCGTCTGACAGGTCTATTTGCTATAGCACCCTCTCAATGGATATTGGATAAATTGAAATGGCCAAGCATCCAGACCCAAATATACAATCTCAATGAAGCTCCAAGTGATTTAACATGAGAGAAGTTAAAGGCCTACACGGCTTTGGAGACAAACAATGTTGTTCTGTGTGGTCATGTGCAAGGAATAATGCTCCATGATTACCAGATTCAAAGCCAAAGTCAAGGAAAGAAGACAGAGATATTCAAGGCCTGGGTAATCATCACCATGCAAAACAACTGCATTTTGACATCGAACTGCACCTGTACGGCAGGGTATGTGAACTTACCTTTTCACATTTCATTCTAAGCACTCAATGTCTGCAGTTTTTCACCATATTTAACTGGTTTTGCTGAAATCATTGCTGCAATCACAAACGAGTAATGTGTATGATTTAGCATAGCGTACACTTGATATGAAATGAGGAACTGCAAAATCCAGCATTTTTGATTAGGTCCTCACTCCATTCAGCTCCCTTTTAGCCAAAGACATCTGCGTTTGGCATTAAAAGCAGTGTGGTGTACAGTAAAAGTTAAGTTTTCTATTTTTGGACTTTAGAATCTGGCATCGTACAGCACAACACAACATGTTTACTATTGCAACTGATCTTTTTTACAACCATGACACAGGTTGGTAATTCCCCTTATTTGGTAATTATCCCTGCTTTTGTATACAATCGACTGAAATATGTTCAATACATGTTACTAAATTATATATGTTTCCACATATTAGAAAATTCTCATGGAAGCAACGGAATAAAATCTATAATTTTTCAGTCTGGTGTGAACAGTGATTATGCAATGTTACCCATTGTTTTAATGTTCAAATAATTAATACAAATGTGTTTTCTATGAAAACAGTATATGGTGCTGGTCATTTGCATCAAGCTGAAATTTTTAGGGGCCAGTTCAACTTTCAGCATTCATCTAGTCATGTTTATGAGCATTAGACCTTTTCATTCATTCATTCATTCATTCATTCTCTTGTCGGCTTAGTCCCTTTATTAATCCGGGGTCGCCACAGCGTAAAACAGCCAACTTATCCAGCAAGCTTTTACGCAGATGATGCCCTTCCAGCCGCAACCCATCTATAGTAAACATCCACATACACACACACACTCATACACTATGGACAATTTAGCCTACCCAATTCACCTGTACCACATGTCTTTGGACTGTGGGGGAAACCGGAGCACCCGGAGGAAACCCACGCGAACACAGGGAGAACATGCAAACTCCACAGAGAAACGCCAACTGAGCCGAGGCTTGACCCAGCGACCTTCTTGCTGTGAAGCGACAGCACTATACTGCGCCACTGCTTCACCTATTAGACCTTTTCCTTGTGGAAAGTCTTTTCATCTTGCCAAATGTTAAGCCTAGTGCATTACTAAAAGACTTTAGTCTTGACCTTGGTGCTCTAGACCAGAGATGCCCAAACTAAGGTCTGCAGGCCAAAGTTGGCGAGTAGGGTGAAACTGCAGGTCTAAAGACCTAGCTGCACGCTTAGGGTGCTTTTTCACCTAGACTTTTGTTTCAGAACTTGTTGCGTTTCCACAGTTAGCGTGGTTCATTTGGCATATGTGAATCTAGCAATCGCGCTTGGATCTGCGACAAAACAATCGATGCGAGATCACCTGAATGATGTGGTCTCGATTGAAACAAACTCTGGAGCAGATCGATTGTAGTGAGAAAGCGATACTATACGAACCAGGCTATATCACAACGTATTATAGGTATGTAATAAGCATATGTATGGCTCTATGGAGAGTGAATAATGATTAGGGTGGGATGCCATTCATAACGGTAAATGTGCATTTCACTTTCATTACCGGTTTCCCCCACAAACCAAAGACATGCAGTACAGGTGAATTGGGCAGGCTAAATTGTCCATAGTATGTGTGTGTGGATATTTCCCAAAGATGGGTTGCGGCTGGAAAACTTGTTGGATAAGTTGGTGGTTCATTCCACTTTGGCTAAAGGGACTAAGCCGACAAGAAAATGAATGAATTCTGATCTTTATGCGCAAGTATTTGAAGCAATCCAGTTGGTTTCTCTTCATTGCTTGGATGTGTTGTCTTCACTCAATATAGTTTCACACTATTAGAGTACAAATAAGTGTCAAAAAATGTGTGCCAAGTATTTGTCATACTTTATATACACATTTTGTAATTTTGTGGCTTAATAAAACAGCCAAATGACTTTAATTTGTGGCTGTGGTCGGACTTTTATTGATATTACTTTACATGCTTTTGTCATGCAAGTCAGTCAACAAAACATTCTGGCTTTGATCCAGTCATAGATCACAGTTGAAATACAGCAGCTTTGTTTTCTGTTTTCCAACATTGTATTAAAAAATGCTAAATGGTAACATAGAGATGCGCATGCATTTTGAAAATGCACAACATTTTTACAAATATCTGGGTCGGAAAAACGTTATGTGCGATTGTAAAAAATACCTGTGCTGCTCCTCTAGAGGTCTCTACCAGATAGACCCTTTTCACAAAGATGTCACTTCACTTTCCCCTATTGGCAACACAGTGTATTTTAGTTACATTTGAATGAATGGGATACTCTGAAAAGACGTAAAAAGGAAAATATTAACATTGCACATTGTGGTTTACGTCTGTTAAAGTATTGAACGTTTCCAAATGTTTCTCTTTCAATACTGAACTGCTTTGTGAGTTTAATAATGATTGTTTAAGTTATTAAGAATAGAAATCAGTTATTGTTTACCTTTTCACTTATTAATTCAGTTTATTTTCTCATTAATGGATTTATTTTTACCTTGATGCTGCTGTGAATTTAAATGTGTATTATCTGTTATATGTATATGTTTCCGCATGAGCAAATTTCTTTATTAAATCTTCTCATATTAGTATGTCATCTATAAATGCAATCAGTTATTATCTACTGATCTGTTAATGTTTTGTTCAGATTCTCCATTTTATTTAAGGCAGTCTCCTACCGCCACCTACTGGGTGCTTTTAATTTAATACTACAATGATGTTACAAATAATTTCATAATCTATTAATACTTAATTAAAATGGTGTTATTTTTGCAACTGTTAATGTTTATAATGATTTGGTTTGATTAGTAAGAGTCACATACAACATTATTATACTTCATGCACTATGAATATTAGGCTAAATAGACATAAATGATTTATGTTCGTAAATGAAATGCCTATATAGAAAAACAAATGTTAGGGAACTGAGCAGTAGAATGTGAATTATATGAATGTGTTTGTGAATCAGCTATCCACAGTAAACACCCACAACTTTTTTTAGTTCTTATTCCTCAGGACACAAAGCAATATTAAAAACATTTATTTGCCTTTAAAAAATGCTCAGCACTCGTGTAAACATCTGAAATCTTTATTTGACAAATGCATACCAACTTCATCTGCAGTAAAGACAGCATCGCAAAGCAAGAGACTCCTTTTAAAATCCCATTTTCTCAGTTCAAACAGAAAATTGAGTTATTGACATATTCCTATTAAATGACCACTTATTTACATCATGGGATGTTTTTTATAAGTTGTTTCCATTTTAGGACTTTTTATTAAAAAAACAAAAAAATGTTCCACACAAACTTTGCTATGGAATGCAAAAACTTTCAAGCTCAAAATCTCAAAATCATTCAGAACGCAGATACAACCTTATAATTCCAATGTGACGCACTGTCTGTCATTGGAAACAATGGATTTTCTTACCTGAATGAAGCTTGTGTTTGATGTCAAATAATTTCAGTTTTAATGTTTTATGTAGTTAGTTGACTGATTCTATTCTAGGTACTATACCTAACAAACACATCTACGTTGTAAAGATGTCTGCACAACGTTGTATTTTTTTCAAAGGCAACATTTGAAATGCTCGCTTACGTGCTCGCTACATTGTCACAACTTACAAATGTAAGACATGAGAAGGCTGTAGCAACGTTGTCGTGTGACATTCAGCAACCCCAAGACAGCGTTACTACTTGTATTAATATTTTTTGTGGCAGTTTATCAATACTGCCTATGTAAAGGGTCATTAAATATGTAATGTGTGCATATATATAAATGATAAAAAAGGACCCCCCTACAAAATTTAGCTGATTAAATGGATTTATTTTGAATACATGAATTATAATGTATTGTTGGGCTAATCCCAAAGTTATTTTTTGTATATCCTGTAGAGGGCGCTTCATGCATAAAAGACGTTGAACAGAGCAGCTCGGGTCAGAGTTCATTAAAGACCGTCAGAGCTCGTCTTGATTTGTGTCTTTACTTCTCTGCAGGTAAGAGAAATAATAGTTTGCATAAACACTTAAAATGAAGTTAAATGAGTTAGTATGGGTTTGTTACACATGTGAATGCAGATTTAGGCAGTCTTGTGTGATTAAATGGTTGTTTTGTGTGATTTTAGTGAATTAGTAATGAACTTGTGTAATCTGTTAACTAATGTGCAAAGAGACATCGCAGTATAAGCAAGTATGTACACAAAATGAGTTTGAGTGTGTTTGAAGAGTTTAAAGTGTGAACAATTGTAATTATAGTAAGAAAGAAGATTAATGAATGGTAAAAGTAGCAGTGTTGAGCCAAAATGGCGACGACAGTACGTGCGAGTTAGAGCCAAAATGGTGGCGCCCATGTGAAACAACGTGAAACAAAAAGGCAGACTAGTTAAAAGAAATATTAGCTATGAGTTTCATGTTTTTGCTGTTATATTAATGTTTATGTTTTGTCATAATCTTCATATATGTAAATTAAATGTGTGAGTTAAAAAAGGAAGCATTTGTAACAGTATAATGTGAATGTTTACATTTATCCAGTATATAAAATGCCTGATAAAATGAACAGTACATATGCCATCGGACATATGCATATCATCACCCTGCAGGATACATGTTGCTCATGGGGCTGCGAGACGATAAATAAGTAAAGCGAAGCTGCGGCAAAATAAGGAATAAAAAGAGTGAGGATATGGTCAAATTAGTAAATAAATTTTAAAAAAGTGCGACTGCTGCTTTCTCCGTTCGCCCTGCTGGAGAGGAACAGTCTGCGCAAAAGAAGCGCAGAGTAGGTTTCATAGAATACAGCTCTCATCTGATTGGCTGAAAGGTATGAGTAGTCCTGACTCTGGCAGGAAAGTCTCAAAAATACACACACGTATCCAGGGGGAGTCGTACGTGAAAGAGAATTTGCACATTCTCATTCAGGATGAACTCGTGAAACACTTTAAACTTTCAAAACTTTTTGTACACTCTTATACATTTGCAAATGGTGTTTTGTATTTGTGAAACGTATTTTATGAAAATGTATTTTTATTTTGTGCATGTGTATTTTTTTAATGTGAATATAAATAAATATTTTACGCACGTGAATTTGGTTTTATGCACGTGAATTGAGCTACGCATGTGTACATCGTGTCTTTTGCGTGAATTTCTTTTGAGACTAATCTGGTTCCATAAGTCAAAGCACAGCACATCTCAGTATTAAGCTGTGGTCACACTGAGCTTTTCCTCCCGTAGACTTTCATTCAAACGCATGCAAATGCATCAGAACCGAAACGCAAGGTCGTGTCAAGTTTCGCAGGTCGCTGCGGTGCAAAGTTCAAGCTTGGTGAACTCTGACCTGCGAAATCGCATCACTTGACCGCGTGAGACCAATCGAGGATCAAAACATGACCTCTCTGGACAGAAATTTAAAACATGGAGCAATCGCTCGCTTTTTTTTAATGTCTAATAATCTTGTTTAATCCCGCCGCTTTTCGCAGCGCCGTATGACAGAATTTCGCACACACAAACTCTAGTGTGACTGCAGCTTTATGGAGATAATATTAGCTTATAGTAACAACTGTCAAGAATTCTTCCGGACCGTCAGATTCATTCACTGCACCTGCACTGCCCTAATCACCAGAATACTAATCACCTTCACCTGTTGTTCATCACCCTGCTCACACTACATAAGCCTGGACCATTCACTTATTCACTGTCCGATTTAATTGTTAGTTCCTGAACTCATTTCGCTTCAGCTTGATAGCATTTACCTGTTGTGTCCTGTCTGCCTGTTCATTATCTCGTATCTGCCTGACAGTTATCTCGTCCTGTGAATCCTGTTCTATGTTTACCTCCACTGGTATCATCTTGTTTCAGTTACCACCCGAAGTTAAGTTCTGTTTGTATTGTTTTTCTTTTGTTGGTATTGATGATTATTCTGTTCTGAAAAACCTCCTCAATGTTTAAAGTATCATTAAATATCCATTCTTTATGTTAATCTGTAGGCTACCTGAGCCCGAGGCGTCATATGGAGATGCTGGAGGCTCGTATAATTAACAATAGATGTCAACGAAATTTTTAAAACCTGATTTACGCCTATTATCGCAGTTTTCTTATTTTAAAAAATGTCATTTTTGTTTTGTTCACGAAAAGCGGAATCCCTGCATGTCTAAATATGACGCTAAAGGGGTACCCTGTGCGCAAATAACTTACACCGAGGGTTCCTGATCAAGCGTCAATATGACAAGTTTGGGTGTGAGAACGTGTTGTTATGCACACTTGTCAAATACAGCTCATTCTGAATTCTCTGGACACATTTTTCAAAGAAATCTTAGCAGCTGAATAACATTATTATGTCCAAGGCCATTAAACATAACATTACAGAAGATGTCCGGCCTTTAATAATACTAAATATCTGCTACAGATCATTGATTGCAAAACATTTATTGTGACTTAAGTGAAATTACATTATACATTTTAAAATGAGCAAGTTGAAAAAAATATTAAATAAGAGTGCTTTAAAAAATTTGACCAGTCTAAAAAAACGTGTTAAGACGTAAATTGCTTGACTTTTAAGGTTTTATGACAGTAATGTGCACAAGCGGTTATCTAGTTTATTTAAACTGAACTCAGATTAGTTAGATCAAATGATCTTTAACTTGCTGTTATGGAACCAATTTAAGCGTGGATGTTTAGTTCAGCTCATTGAAGTCAGACTGTTGACTTTAATCCCAGCTTTTCTTAACCACTTTTATGAAACAGCCTCCAGGACAGAGTTTGGACACCCCTGGTCTAGTCTATCAATTCAAGTGTGAGTATGAAGCTCAAGTATTAGCAACATTAACAATTACTTGGATGTGCTGCAAAGTGGAGGGTTTAGGATTATAGGAGGACTATAATCAATTGGTTCACTTAGAAAAGAATTATCATTTTAATGTTTCTTTTTTTTGTTTTGTTTTTTTGCATTGGTCATTTTGTCATTGGTCTAATGTCATTTTGATTTTAAAAAATTATATATATATATATATATATATATATATATATATATATATATATATATATATATATATATATATATATATGCGCCAAAGCACAAATCTATGAATCCATTTGCAACGGCCATACTATTTCAAATTATAATTAGTTGTGTTATAAATGTTATAATCTCTCCTTGTGTTCAGATGTATGTGATCTCACTCTTGATCCAAGTGCTGCCAATATTTACCTCACTCTGCCAGGCATATCCGGATCATCCAGAGAGATTTGAGTGTCATTAGGTCCTATTTAAAGAGAATCTGTCAAGACACTGTTATTGGGAGGCTGAATTGAGTGGGAATGCTTATATATCAGTGTTGTATAAAGGAATCAGCAGGAAAGGATGGAGTAGTAAAGACTAGTTTGGATCCAATGGAAATTCCTGGAGTCTGGATTGTTTTAACAACAGATTTATTGTCAAACATGATAATAATTTGCTTGTTTTAAGAAAAAAAAAAACTCTGTTTGTAACAAATTTTTCATCAGCTTTGTCTCTATTTCTGAGGTTGCCACAGTGGAATGAACCACCAACTATTCCGGCATATGTTTTACACAGCGGATGCCCTTTCAGCCACAACTCAGTACTGGGAAACAACCATACACACTCATTAACACACACACACACACACACACACACAGACTCATGCACTACAGCCAACTTTAGCTGGGACTTGGACCAGAGACCTTCTTTCTGTGAGGTGACAGTGCCAACCACTGAGCCCATGTGTCGACCAACTTTTTTTTTTAACAATTTTGATGTATTATTTCTGAAAACAAGCCTTTTTTACTTGTCTAGAAAATGCTTTTGATTTAAAATTTTTAAAATATTTTGTCTAGAAGCAAGACAAAACCTCTTACGTAAGAAAAACATTTTTTTTTCACTGAGACAACCAGTTTACCTGTTTTACAAACAATAGAGTTACTGTAAAAAGCTTAAAGGTAAAAAAAAAAAGTGGTTCAACCGGTCTTAGTCTAAAGTGAAACAGGCTCCATTTCGTGACACAAGGAGCATGAACAACATCAGAAGAGAAATGCTCAGCTTGAGAACTGACCACTTTAATGCTGCTATCTAGAAACAGAATGGATTTATGAAGTGAATGAAGTTTGTTCTTTGTTGTTGAGGCAGAGGTAGGTTTAAATGTACATAATTTCTGCATTCATTCTTATTCACTGAAAAATCAATATGAATATGTCGGTGTACTGTAGATACTTGTATTTACATTGTACCAATGTAAACAAATTTTCAGATAGTACAATTGAAGTCAGAATTATTAGTCTCCTGTAATCCCCCCCTTTTATTTTTATTTTTAATATTGATCAACAGAGCAAAGAAATTTTCACAGTATTTCCTATAATAGTTTTTCTTCTGGAGAAAGTATTATTTGTTTTATTTCAGCTAGAAAAAAAGCAGATATTATTAAATAAAGACCATTTTAAGGTCAATATTAATTGACCTCTTAAGCTATATTTGTTTTCAATTGTCTACGAAACAAACCAGCTATAAAATGACTTGCCTAATTAACCTAGTTAATCCTTTAAATGTCACTTTAAGCTGAATGCTTGTATTCTGAAAAAAATATCTAAAATAATATGTACTGTCATCATGGCAAACATAAAATAAATCAGTTATTAGAAATGAGTTATTAAAACTTATGTTTAGAAATGTGTTGAAAAAAATCTCTCCGTTAAACAGAAATTAAGGGGAAAAAAAACAGTGATGCTATTAATTCTGACTTTATCTGTAAGTATTGAGAGCTTTGTCACATAAATATGGTTACGAAACTTACTTTTACTTGTAATAGTGTGTTTAAAAGTCCAAAAATGGATCAGCGTAATTATGAAAATGTCAGATTTTCAGATTAAATGAGCATATTAGGATGACAGCAGCTCTACTGGCTGTGAGTCTCAGCTACTCACAGAGACACGGTTATATTTAGTAATTATGAATGAAAAATATTATTTTATTATAGTTAAAAAAAAAAAAAAACCTGGCAGCATGGTGGCTCACACCAGGAAGGTCGCTGGTTCAAGTCTTGACTGGGCCAGTGGGCATTTCTGTGTGGAGTTTGCATGTTCTCCCCATGTTGGTGTGGGTTTCCTATGGGTGCTCCGGTTTCCCCAAAAGTCCAAACACATGTGCTATAGGTGAATTGGATGAACTTAATTGGCTGCTGCGTAAAATATATGCTGGAATTGTTGACGGTTCATTCCACTGTGGCGACCCCTGATGAACAAAGGGACTTAGCTGAAGGGAAATGAATGAATGAGACCAAAATCATTACTCACACTGATATTCATCCATTTAGCTTTGAGATGGTAAGAACATTTTGTGAAAAAAAGTGGTTTAATTTGTTTACTTTTCATGCATTTTCCTGCAGTATTACAATTTCAAAAAATGAGTCTTGTTGAGAAGAAAGAGGATATTCACAAACAAAAAGCTGCATCACCAGAGCCCAGCTGTGTGTCTGTGAAGAGCAATACATCCATGCCTCATCCGCCTGATCTCAGTGATGGAGCAGTGACCTCTTTCCTTAAGTAAGCAAACATTTCCTACTTTGTTAAAGTGCTTTAATCAAAGTAGACTGAATCTGTTTTTGCAGGAACAGATGTAGAAATGACAAAAGTATACACACCCTTTACTCAAGTACAAAAACAGAAGCTCATGTTTGAAATTACTCTGGTAGAAGCTGAAGTGCTGCACTCAAGTATAAGTAAAGCCCTCAAACATGCAATTAGGACCCAATCCCAATTTTACCCCTTAGCCCTTCTCCCTACCCCTCGCTTTGCGTGTTCCCATAAAAGGGTAAGGGTGTCCCAATTCTCTTAAAGTTTGAAAGTTTGAAGTTTGAAAAACGCTAAATTTCACTATCTATAATCCATAATCATAACTCCTGTACAGCAGTCCCACAATATACTTTCACATCTGACACTGGAATACCCTGTCAGAAAAGTCTAGTGGCAGTCAATAAGCTTTTTACAGTGTCTGCTATAATGTTAGTGTTGTATTTGGTGTGTTTACATGGATGAATATGGCCACTGTGCAAATGCACAGTACTGTTATGATCCTATCGCCGCAGTATATACACTGTAAAAAAAAACCTAATTTTACAGAAAAAATCTCTAAATTTTTTACTGTAATTTTTTGTCATTTCACATTATATTCAAAACTTAGTAAAATGACAAACAATCTCTCTAAATTAACCGTTTGACTTTCATTTTAGGTACTTTATTATTAAAAACAAATTACCAACAATTTTTTTTTATAAAGGGAAATTACAGTATTATTTTTACAGTAATTTTTCTGTTTTTTTAATTATATTTAAAAGTTCGTAAAAATTACAAACATTTTCTGTAAATTATCGGCTTTACTGTTATTTTATGTACTATATAATTAATGACAAATTACAGCAATTTGTCTGTTTAATACAAAAAAAGACATTATTTACAGTGTTTTTCCTGTTTTTTTAAGTACATTTAAAATTACGCAAAATTAAAGTAATAAATTGTAATTACTTGCTCTGTAAAAAAAAAAAAAATCGTATAAAAAAGGTCAAATGAATGGCAGCTACGGCTGCCAAACAAAAACCATAAAATTAAGGTAAATTTACTTTGTTGAAAAAAAAGTGCAAAAAATAATAAATCTACAGATATTTTCATTAAAATATTTATAGAAAAACACTGTTATTTCACAGACTTTTCCTAGATTATCACTATAAAATCCATTTAATAAAGTAACACACTAAGAGTGCTCACATACACCTGTTCCAGATTCCGCTGATTGCACACACACAGTCGGAGGATCGTTATGAACTGATTACATGCACTTTAAAAGCAGCACAGACGCACGCACCAATTGCTTAGTCTTGTTATACTGCTACTGTGAACAATATGACGAGTTTCTTCGAGTTGTTTTTTCCAAACTTTTTTGATCCAAAATAAAACTGTTAAATTACGACAAAGAGCATGTCTTGGCTTTTTATTAAAGGCGTTTAATTGTAAAAAAAAAATTAAATAACATTGTTTTCTCTTGAACTTTTAGTGCAGTCACTTTATTGATGGTGTTCGATCATAATAATCTAGGAAAAGTCTGTAAAATAACAGTGTTTCTCTGTAAAACTCTTATTGTGTTACTTTATTAAATGGATTTGATAGTAATAATCTAGGAAAAGTCTGTAAAATAACAGTGTTTCTCTGTAAAACTCTTATTGTGTTACTTTATTAAATGGATTTGATAGTAATAATCTAGGAAAAGTCTGTAAAATAACAGTGTTTTTCTGTAAAAATTTTAATGAAAATATCTGTAGATTTATTATTTTTTGCACTTTATTTAAACAAAGAAATTTTACCGTAATTTTATGGTTTTTGTTTGGCAGCCGTAGCTGCCAGTCATTTGACCTTTTTTTTTTTACGATTTTTTTTTTTAAAGTGTAGTCATGATAACATAATACATGCCTTCAGTGATTTCCTGAAGATAAATACCAAAATATAACACAACTGGAATAACTACAGCAGTCGCGATCTTCTGATCTCACATGAAGCAATGACGTGTGGAGGTGCTGGAGTGCTGTCCAAATTCTTAGGGGTAAACATTAAAACCCACCCCCTTCACACTCTGTTTGGTACAAAAATAGTATTGGGATCATAACTGAAGAAGTTAATTTTTTAATTTTCATGGGATAAATCCGTCAAGTGAATATTTAAGAATCAGATTTGGATTAGAGTCTAATATATGTATGTTTTGTGATGATATTGAAACAATAGATCATCTGTTTTTTCACTGTATATTTGTAGATGTATTATGGTCAGATGTTTATGACTGGCTTTACCCAAAGATTCCACACCTCAGGATCTTTAATGTGAATTACAGAATTTATGGGCTTGTAATGGACAGCAATGTGCCATTCTAATCAACCTCATCCTTATGCTTGGGAAATTTTGCATACATAAATCAAAATATTTGAAGGTGAAACCGATGTGTTGTGCCTTTTATAATGAGATTCTTTTAAATATAGAATCCCTTAAGATAATGAAAACAAAAAGTGCAATTAATATTTTGTCTTTGATAGGATAGTATAAATTCCAGGAAAACCCATAGTCTTTTTATTTATTTATGTTTTTTTAAGATTTAGTTATGTATACTATTTTACTTTTAATTTTTTTATGTAACATATAATTTGTTCTTTATTTACATCTTGTTAAAGTACTGGCACTCTTGCTCATTGTATTAATATAATCACTGAAGGGTTCATAATTATGTTTCAGTGTATTACGGTACTGTAGTGATGACGTCATTTTTTTACGTGCTTTACATCTCCACGTTATACTATTGTTATACGGTAGTGTTACCGTCTTGTCTCTCGTGTTCATGCTGTACAGAGAGAGCATGTGAGAAGAGAAGTTTATTCATAAACACATTTCAAGAGGATCACGTGCTTATGATTGTTCACAGCTGTTGCAGCTTTAGCTAATGAATAATTGTCCTATCAGATGATCCTTAACTCACTATAAATAACCAGACTTTTCTCATCTCAATATCTTTTCTTCTTGAAGAAACCCCCCACCCAACCCTACTTTCCCTCCTTTCAAACAGGCGACACGGCGGCCAGTGAAACCTCCGCACCGCAAGAAAACCCCTGGTTTAATTCCCTTTCAAACTAGGCAACATTTCTGTGTGGAGTTTTGCTCATTCTCTCCGTGCTCGCGTGGGTTTTCCCCAGGTCCTCCAGTTTCCAAAAAAAAAGCACCCTAAACAATTAATCCAAAATATTTTAGCCAAGCTCTGAGTACACCTTCTCAGCATCCAAATCTGTCACTTAGCTACAATTAGCAGGAGGGGGAGTCATCAAGATCTACCTGTGCTCAAACTCCACTCTCGCCCGGCAACGGGAGGGAGCCCAGGGCTCGAGGATCTTATAAAATTTTATTACTCTCTCCTGGGACAGCATGCCAAACAAGCTTTATCATCAATCATCAGCTAAAGCCTGGTGTATACTTCTGCGTCAAATGACCCTCGTAACCCACGGCGCAGGCAACGCGCGTGGCTGTGCATTTATACTTCTGTCTCTGTTGGTCTGCATTAACACTTCCGAAACGCTAGTTGGCAGTGAGGTGTAAATGTTCCTCTGTGTGGAGTTTCTTCGCTGCTGTTTTGCTTTTCCTGAACACTTCCGAGATGTACAAGAGGCTCAAACTCGCTCATTTTGAGGCAGGAACCAGCGGACGTGCAACAACTTTAACCATGAGGTAAACACAAAACAAATCTTTCCATCCGGAGCTCCTTCACGAGACTCCACACTTGTAAACAATCGCTCCACCAGGCTCGCACCATTCACGCGGCTCTCGGTCCTGCCAGACTCGTCAGCGCTTCCAAGCCGACCAATCACAGAGCTTGTGCTATGCGTCGTTGCGACGTGTAGTTACATTTTTTGACAGGTGCACATCAGCGACTGCCACGGCGAAGGGCTATGCGTCAGCGCCGTAGCATATGCCGGCGTTTGACGCAGAAGTATAAATCAGCCTTAAGTGTGAACTCTTGAATGAGTATTAAAAGACGATAATAAAAAAATTCATTCTGTCTAGTGCTTAAGCTACGCACTCCAAGCTCAACACACCTGTTTCCTTTTTTAAATTTTTTTTTGTAATGTAAAGATGAACTGATAATGTCAAGTTGGTGTACATTACTGTATGTTCAATAAAAAAAATAAAAAAAATTAAAATTAAAATTTGGATTGGGCCTAAGTCAATAGTATTACTACCTACTCAAAGTCAACCATTAAATTGGGGTATTCAAGCAGTTTATATAGAACATAGAAACACAAACATGCAAGTAATTAAGAGAACAATTTAGTATTCCTTTTTTTCTGTTATTCTTCCTGTATTCCTTGATTTTCTGCAGGACTGCAGCTAAAATGAGTCTCTGTGAGAAGAAAGAGGAGGATATTGACAACCTAAAAGCTCTAGAGCCCAGCTGTGTGTCCATAAAGAGTGATATATCCATGCCTCATCCGCCTGATCTCAGTGATGGAGCAGTGATCTTTGACCTTAAGTAAGCGCAATTGTCCTGTTTGATTTATCCACATAACACATCAAATGACACTTTTTCATTTCATTTTAGGCCTCAGAGTTTGGTGAGTTGTAACATTTAATTTATTCTAAAGCTTGTTCACATTTTCATGTTATTCCTGCATTTACTGCAGAGTGAAGAAACATGTGTCCAGATCGCCGATGTTCCTTCTATCTTGCTTTGTGTCAAAACTCTTCACACAAAAAGTTAAAAACAGTACAAAACCTGCATGAAGACCAAGTATGAGAGATTATTTGAGGGAATCAAGCTAGAAGGGAGTCAAACTCTTCTGAACAGGATCTACACACAGCTGTACATCATAGAGGGAGAGAGTGAAGGAGTGAATGAGGAACACGAGGTTTTACAGATGGAGAAAACAGCCAGAACACAAGACACTCCAATCTACTGCAATGACATCTTCAAACCCTTACATCAACCAGAATATAAGGTGAAGGACAAAATCAAGACTGTTCTGACTAAAGGCATCGCTGGAATTGGGAAAACCGTCTCTGTGCAGAAGTTCATTCTGGACTGGAGTGAAGGAAAAGCCAATCAGGATGTAGATTTGATGTTTGTGCTTCCATTTCGAGAGCTGAACTTGATTAAAGATCATCAGTACAGTCTTCACAGACTTCTGCTGGACTTTCATCCTGATCTTCAAGATCTGCACTCACAGATTTATGAGGAGTGTAAAGTCGTGTTCATCTTTGATGGTCTGGATGAAAGCAGAATGACGCTGAAGTTTTCAGACATTGAGAGAGTTAGTGATGTGAACGAGTCTTCATCAGTGGATGTGTTGATGTCAAACCTCATCAGAGGAGATCTGCTTCCCTCTGCTCTCATCTGGATCACCTCCAGACCAGCAGCAGCCAATCAGATCCCCTCCGAATACATCAGCCGTCTGACAGAGATTCAGGGCTTCAATGAGCCTCAGAAGGAGGAATATTTCAGGAAGAGAATCAGTGATGAGCATCAAGCCAGCAGAATCATCTCCCACATCAGAAGATCCAGAAGCCTCCACATCATGTGTCACATCCCCGTCTTCTGCTGGATCTCAGCCACTGTGCTTCAAAACCTCCTGAACCAAGATGACGGAGCAGAAATCCCTCAAACTCTGACTGAAATGTACATCCACTTCCTGCTGACTCAGATCAGCACGAGGAATCAGAAGTATGATGAGAGAGATCCTGAGAAACAAACAGAGATGTACAGAGATGTGATATTGAAACTTGCTGAACTGGCTTTCAGGCAGCTAATGGAGGGCAATGTGATGTTCTATGAAAAGGACCTGATTGAGAGCGGCATTGAAGTCACTGACGCCTCAATTTATTCTGGGATCTGCACTGAGATCTTTAAGAAGGAATCAGTGATTCACCAGAGGAAAGTCTACTGCTTCATTCATCTCAGCTTTCAGGAGTTTTTAGCTGCTTTGTATGTGTTATACTGCCACATATTCAAAAAAGAGGAATTTCTAATGTCTTTTCTGGATCGTCGATATCAACTGTATAGAAGGGAAAATTCTCCTTATGAGCTACTTAGAACAGCAGTTGATAAATCCCTACAAAATGAAACTGGATGCTTGGATCTTTTCCTGCGGTTCCTACTGGGCATCTCACTGGAACCTAATCACAGGCTTTTACAGGATCTACTGAGACACATAGTACACAGTTCAGAATCCATCATGAGAATCACACAGTACATTAAAGACAAAATCATGGGCCAGAATTATATCATGTTTGCAGCTGTGCACAAAGTCAAGCGAAGTGAAGCTCTGTCAGCTGAACGATGCATCAATCTGTTTCTCTGTCTGCTGGAAATGAAGGATCAGACTCTCTACAGAGAGATTCAAGAGTTTGTCAAATCAAAGAAGGACCCACACAATCAACTTTCTCCATCTCACTGCTCAACAATCGCCTACATGCTTCAGATATCAGAGAGATATCAGAGGTGCTGGATGAGTTTGATCTGAGGAAATACAACACTTCAGATGAAGGTAGATTGAGACTGATTCCAGCGATGGTCAGCTGCAGAAAAGCTCTGTGAGTATTCATTTATGTAAAACTGTTTTAAAGGGCACATAGTTTACCCCCTTTTTTAAGATTTAATGTTAATATTATGGTTCTTCTGAGTGTGCCAGTTTAGGTTCAGTTCAACACACAGTTCTGATGTTTTTATTATAATGTGTTAAAAAGTGTAATGTTGGGGGTGTGTACACAGCTTGCTGTTATAGGGGCGTGTTGCTTTACATGAAAATAAGTTTCGACTTCCCGCTCAATGTAACAAGGGGGCGGAGCCAAGAGCTTCCCTGCTCTTTGTTTGGCAAAAGACAGGCAGACAGAGAGAAGCAACATGAGTGAGAGGATCAGCATTCAGCCGAACATGTACGACTCGGACACGGACCAAGCAGAGAGAACAAAATCATTTGTGTCTTTGTATAGTTTTACAGCCAACTGTTGCAGCCAACTGCTAGTTTAAAGTTTCGAGCTTGTACACTGAGACTAATAACCACGGACACTGAATTAACTTTGACTGAGGCACCAGATGCGCTGCTCAGAGCCGCGTCACGGCACACTAGACACGCACATTCACATATTATTTAAAATGAAAGTATTCAGATGGTGCTCTGTGGTGCGGCAGAAATATGAAGTGTCCCGGATCGTGGCTGGCCGCCGCAGACAGCTGCCGACTGGAAGCGCCGTTGTGTGTACCCTTATAAAAAGCTTGCACTTTCCAGCTGCACCTAGTTTAGATGACACGGAGCTTCTGTGAGCATGAGAAAAAAACAGCTGAAGTTTAAGGTAGACAGATTCAGATTACAGCGATCATGTGGTGAATGTTGATTTTGTGTTGAGCCCAGTGAGCCTTACATCTAAAAATAAAGCAAGGGTGTTCCTTTAGTGACATCGCTTTGACTCTCATGCTGAAAATGGCGGATGTGAAACAACAAACTGAGGATATGATCGGGACGCAATGATCAAGTAATGCATTGAGTGTATGCTTTACTAAACAGATAGGGCTTTAATCTAAGTTCAGGGCCGGAGCAAGCTGAACTGCCTCTCTAGGCAGAAGACGATCACGCCGCCCTCAACCCCAATGTGAAAACGAAAGTGACCGGTTATGAAAATGAAGTGAGGTGTCGTGGACCTCTTTTCCGGCGCTCTATGCGCGGATATAACTGTGGACGCGCGGGTGCTGAGGGAGGGAGGTGTCGCGGACACTGCGCTCTTTATTCTGCCGCCCTATGCGCGGATATAACTGAGGACGCGTGGGTGTCACAGACCTCAATTCTGCCGCCCTATGCGTGGATATAACTGAGGTCACGCGGGTGCTGATGGAGGTGACGCTGACGCCGCCCTCTCTATTCTATCGTCTATGCGCGAATATATCTGAGTACGCGGGGGAAGTGTCGCGGACATAACTGAGGACGCAGGTGGTAAGTGAGGTGTAGCAGACGCCGCCCTCTCTATACTGCCGCCCTAGGCGGCCGCCTAGGTCGCCTCTATGGACGCGCCGGCTCTGTCTAGGTTTGAACTGAGAGAGTGCATCTGCGCCTCGGATATTATCAGGAAGGCTATTCCAGAGTTTAGTAGCCATAACAAGAAGACTCGTCTTCCTTTACTTGACTTTGCTATTCTAGGTACTACCAGAAGCCCTGAGTTTTGAGATCTTAAAGAGCGGGTTGGATTGTAGCGAGACAGAAGGTTGGTTAGATAAACAGGAGCTAGATTATTTAGAGCTTTATAGGTGAGAAGCAATATTTTAAATTCAATACAAAACTTAACAAGCAGCCAGTGTAAGGAGGATAAAATTGGGGTGATCTGATCATATTTTCTAGACCTGGTCAGAACTCTGGCAGCTGCATTTTGTACTAATTGAAGTTTGTTAATAGAGGATGCTGGGCAGCCAGCAAATAGAGCATTACAGTAATCCAGTCTCGAAGTCATAAAAGCATGGACTAGCTTTTCTGCATCTGAGATGGATTTTAGTGATTTAGTGATATTTCTCAAATGAAAGAAGGCAGTTTTTGTGACATATGATTTTTAAAAGTTTAATTGTTGTCTAATATCCAGTCAGTGTTCATCTTCTCATGAAGAATAATCAATGTGATCAATTGATCCAGAAATCAATGTTTAATGCAATCCTCAAACTCACTGAGAGAGCTGGACCTGAGTAACAATGACCTGCAGGATTCAGGAGTGAAGCTGCTCTCTGATGGACTGAAGAGTCCACACTGCCAACTCAAAATACTGAGGTAGGAGAATCATTTTCTTGTGACATAAATGATGCCCTCTGCTTTGATCCTGATCACCTGTGTTTGTCTGAACTCTTAGGCTTTGTAGAATAGTAATAATGACTTCTTAACTTATTAATATCAACGTTGTGAGGTGCTTAAATTAACAGAAACTGTCACACCATGACACTGGAACATTTAGTAAAAAAAATAAACCCAGAGCTGCTAATCCAGGGGTGGCCAACCCTGTTCCTGGAGAGCCACCTTCCTGCAGATTTCAGTTGCAACCCATATCAAACACACCTGAACCAATTAATTAGGACCTGAACACCACATGATAACTACAGGCAAGTGTGTTTGATATGGGTTGCAACTGAAATCTGCGGGAAGGTGGCTCTCCAGGAACAGGGTTGGCCACCCCTGCAGTCTAATCAGTGATCAGTGAATTATATGTGCAACATTGAACCAAGGATTCAATAGATTTAAATCAGAGTTACAATGATTGAAATGCTCTTGTATGTACATCAGTTTAATATAATGTCCAGTCTTAGATGATATGATATTGAGTGTGGGTGTGTTTATTAATAGATTATCTGGCTGTATGGTGACAGAGGAAGGCTGTAGTTTTCTGGCTTCAGCTCTGAGATTAAACCCCTCCCACCTGAGAGAGCTGGATCTGAGCTACAATCACCCAGGACCATCATTAGTCAAGCTGCTCTCTGATCCAAACTACAGACTGGAGAAACTCAAGTATGTTCAATACTAAAACTCTTTCTGTCACGTGTGCTGTAATTTCATTGAAATATGCATATGAAATCTATAACTCTATATGAGGGAGAACAGGCCAATGATGATACTAAAGAAAGCAGATCAGCTCAGTGCAGAAAAACAGAAGACGGAAAAAGGGTTTTGCAGCTTGCAGATGAATATACCAAGTGTAACGACTGGGGGGAGTGACACTCACAACAGAAGGTAGGATCTAAATGCAGGTTTATTCTTTGTCAGGCAAGCAATGGTCAAAGCAGATATGAACAGGTATATGCGGGCAAATCCAGAGTCGTAATCGAGGAACAGGCAAAAGGTCGAAAGGCTGGCGGCTAGACAGGATAACTAGGATACAAAGCTGGGTTCAGACACGGAGAAACAAGACAAGGAAAACGCGTTGTAATGCTACTTTACAGTGAACAAGACTCGTCAAACTGGAAGGGTGAAAGAGTGGCTTATGAATGGCGTGATATCAGTCAGTGACAAGGTTCAGCTGGGGATTGCAATCAGGATAGATGAATGACCAGGCGTGTGTGTTTGGAAGAGGTGCATGTATGAATATGTAGTCTTGGGAAATGCGGAAGTGAAGTTCAAGTATAGTGGAAACCAGCGATCTCCGGAGAACGATCGCTGGTTAACGTAACACCAAGTTACTGATCACAAATGAAATGAATTTAGCTCAGAAATGTTTCAGATCTATGGTTGATAGGGATTTCTATACTCATGTACTCTGGAATTTTCTTTACATTGAACTATGGAAAGCTCAGAATTATAAAGAAATATGTATATATATATTCATTCATTCATTCATTCATTCATTCATTCATTCATTCATTCATTTTTTTGTCGGCTCAGTCCCCCCATCAATCCAGGGTCGCTACAGCAGAATGATCCGCCAACTTATCCAGCAAGTTTTTACGCAGCGGATGCCCTTCCAGCCGCAGCAACCCATCTCCGGAAGAAAAAAAAATAAATAAAAAATAAAATAAAAATAAATAAATATATATATATATATATATATATATATATATATATATATATATATATATATATATATATATATATATATATATATATATATTATTTTTTCATTTATTTATTTCTTTTTTTTTAGCAATATCACACGAGTAGCAGTGCGATATAGCTGTATATCGGCACTGGTGGGAGGTGTGCGTTGTGCCACAGGCCGAGTGCCTTAGTGCCCCCACCAATGCCGTTATACAGCCATATCGCACTGCTACGAGTGTGGTATTGCGTTTATACATCAGTTTGATTGCATAATTGTGTATATAAAAACAAAGTCAAACATGGAGAGTCTCAAAAACCCTTTTGTATGAGGAACTACTTTCTTCCGCGTTGGATTCAAATCATAAGCTGACAGTTAAACAGCTGAGCAAGCATCTTTTAAACTTTACATCTATAGTGTCTGCTTTTTGCTGGCTGTATGTCATAGATATATACACTAGATATCGCATAGTGACCCTGAGCATGCGTCAATAGCGCCGCCACATTGGTACAGTGCTCCCAGGACAAATGTCATTCAACCGCACTAGTCAAGACAGTGTTATTAAGTGAAGATGCGGGACTTTAGCGCTGTCTACGGGTGTAGTAACGAGGAAACAAAGAAAACAAAGCACGAAGGCAGAACATTTCATAGGTAAGGTTTAGTTTTTTTGCGTTTTTGTATGTTTTGAACTTTTGTGCTAATCAGGTAACGCTATTGATGATAACAGTCACTTACTGCATTCACCATACGGCAAAGCAACTCCAAGTTGCATTAAACACTCGGCTTATGCTAGTTTTGTTGAATAAAATCAGCAAACAATGCAAAAAATATGTGACAACGAGATGCTGCGCTGCCAGAAACTTGTATTATTGTCGGCTAGAAGGAGTCGTTCATAATAGAGATTCATTCACAAAGGAATCGCTCCCTCCGTCAGTATGAGAAGTGAAAGCAGGAGAGGAGCTGTGTTTCAGGACATGGATTAGATCAAATTTAACAGGGAGGGTGAATAGTACATTTCTGTACACACAAACACAAGCTTTTTGTCAGGAATGGCCGTGCGGTCTCTGATCCATCAATGTAGAAAAGTGATGTAAAATTATAATTTTCGTAATTAGAAAAAAAATTACATACTAACATCCAGGAAAACTCCCGATCATAGAAATATGTGTATATGTGTATATCTCTGGCTTTGGATGGCCACAGTCCTCCACTGTACCTTGGTCCCGCATTCATTTTAAAGGAGCGCTACCCTGTTCCAACATGGCAGCTCTATTGACGCATTCCTTCCAATAGACAACAACAGGGTAGGCGACATCCAATGTATACATCTATGGCTGTATGTGGGCGGAGTAATACACAAAGGGTAAAGAGGCTGTACGGGTACTGAATATATCACGGCTATCAGCCAATCAGATTCGAGAACCAGACAGAATTGTTGTATAAATATATATATACAGGGCTTGACCTGTGGCTAGTAGTTTTCCAACATTACTAGCCACTCAGTATTTTCACTAGCCACAATTTTGTTGTTGGGAAAATATATTTTAAATGCATAAATTTGACGTTGACATGCTAAAGCTACTTGATTTAGATTTTGTCTTATGTCCACATGGCTCCTTATTCGTTTCACTTTTTGTGTGCCATGTATGAGCTTACTCAATGTGCATGAGCAAGGGGTCATGGTTTCATAGTGTCGTATTACAGTTAGTTTTTATTTCACATGACTTTTCAGGGCTCTAAATTAAGGATTTACCAAATGTATCTCTGACCACACCAAAAATAAATAATTATTTCTTATCCACAAATGTTAAATGTGTCAAAGCAAGCAAAATATAGTTGTATACTTTTTATTTAACAAAACATTTCTTTGAAAAATAAATAAAAAATAAACAATTGACATTAAAAAAATTAATATTGTCATGTACAGTATCTAAAACTATGCACAGTAATCTGTCCTGGATTGACAGATCACCAGTTCACTACACATAAATGGGGAGTTGATCTTCCATTTAAGCAATGTTATTTAAAAAAATGATAATTAAAACATATTAACAAAAATAACTGTAAGCAAAAGTTTTAAACAGCGGCTATTGTGCTGACATCTTTATGACTGTTTTGACTATGATTTTGGATTGCCCTGTTTGATTCTTGATTCTGCCTATTTTTGTCCACGATTACCTGCACGAACATTTTCTTTAATAAACTGTTATTAAACTGCACTTAGATCCCTTAACGAAATTAAGTTGTTTTTACTCAGTATTAATATTATAGTGTTCTCTTTTGTTTTTGTTATATATCATTCATTCATTCATTTTCTTGTCGGCTTAGTCCCTTTATTAATCCGGGGTCGCCACAGCGGAATGAACCGCCAACTTATCCAGCAAGTTTTTACGCAGCGGATGCCCTTCCAGCCGCAACCCATCTCTGGGAAACATCCACACACACACTCATATACTACAGACAATTTAGCCTACCCAATTCACCTGTACTGCATGTCTTTGGACTGTGGGGGAAACCGGAGCACCCGAAGGAAACCCACGCGAACGCAGGGAGAACATGCAAACTCCACACAGAAACGCCAACTGAGCCGTGGCTCGAACCAGCGACCTTCTTGCTGTGAGGCGACAGCACTACCTTTTGCGCCACTGCCTTGCCTTTTATTATATATGTTTTATAATTTTGTATATTATATTGTTTAAATTATATTGTATTTTCTGCATAGTATTTAGCACTTGCAGAAGCTTCTTTAAGTGCTTAATGAAATGAAATTATTTATTATCATTATTATTATTAATATTATTATTATTATTATCGTAATTATTAATTGTATAGCCACAAAGGATCAGTGAATTTCAAGATGAATCTGTGGTAAACAATTAAAGCTTCATATTTATTTTGAATTAATTTCTTTGAAATTTTGGATGCTCATGTTGGGATGTTTTGAAATCTTAAATAATTCTGACTTTTTACAGTTTTAATTTAATATTTTATGTGTCATTTTTATTTTTAGTTCAACATCATTGTTTTTACTGTAACATTAATTTGTAAAGTCATCAGGATCTAAAGTGAATGTCATCTTTTGTTTTGTATAGTTTGGATCAAGGAGGGGAGCACAGGATTACAGCAGGACCACAGAAATGTAAGAAACACCCTTCTGGCCTCCATAAAGTTTAAATTGTGGATTAATCAAATACAAAAAAAAAAAAAAAATTAAATCATCAAGTTTGTATTTTTTTTTTACAATGGCTATGACAGTTTTTTTCAATACATTTAACAAGTTTGCTAAACTCTTAACACAGCAACACACCTAAAACACACAATTGGCAAAACAGTTAATTTCATGCTCAAAATCACACATTGTAAACTAAACCTCTAAACTAATGTTCAAAATACAATAATAAACGAACACACTACACCATGTCTAACACAACACTACAAACATGTTTCAAAATGAAATTATTGTTCAAAACACAAACACATGTTCTCTTCCAACAGAAACATTTAGTCAATCAGAACACAATGACAATAAAAACACATCATCAGCTGACATTACAGAAACTGCATTAGTTTATGTGTCAGCTTTGCCCTTATATTTTAACACTCTCTACATTTTTGTTTTGTTGGGTTTAGTACAGTAAATGCTTGCATTTTGTTTCTTATGCTGCAGAAATTATTACAAAAAATTAACGACCATCTCAGAATAGCTTTAAAAATGTAAAAAAAAAATAAATACAAACAGAATTGCTGCAGTACAGACTTTATATGCAAAAGGACATAACTGCAAGATATACTAACAAAAAAAAAAAACAACAACAAAGTAACCTTCTATTCTGCCTGGTCTTCTGCATTTGCCTGACTTCTTCTCTGGCCCGGCATGGTAACAATGGCCTTTTTGCCTATTATGTTACGGCGACGCCTTTTCGCCAAGTTGAAGCCAGCCTTTCAACATAGATAATTTCATGTGGGACTTGATTGACCTCCAACTCCATGACTCTCTAAAAGTAATTAGACACAGTGTAAATGCTTTACTGTACTGTATAACTAATGTATGTACTAATGAACACCAGGTTTATAAAGTAGTTTACTGCAAAACACACTGTGCATAGTAAAGTAATCACTGTATTGCATAACTTTACCTGGACGTATTGGTGACAAAGTTCAGTAATGTGCTCACTGTTCCTTTCAAAAACCTCATGAGTCCTCTTTTGGAACAAACCGTATGATCATGTGATGAGCTATGATATATATACAGTATATATATCCACACTTTAACATTGCGAGCGGCGGTTAAGTGAGGCTATGGCAACAGTACAAGGAAGCGCCGGCGAAGTGAGGCAACAGGCAACTGTACGAAGTGCAGGCGTCTTTCAAATCTGCGGTGTGAAGACATTTGGTTTTGCCTCGGCTCAGTTGGCATTTCTGTGTGGAGTTTGCATGTTCTCCCTGCATTCGCTCAGGTTTTCTCCAGGTGCTCCGGTTTCCCCCACAGTCCAAAGACATGCGGTACAGGTGAATTGGGTAGGCTAAATTGTCCGTTGTATGTGAGTGGATGATTCCCAGAGATGGGTTGCGGCTGGAAGGGCATCTGCTGCATAAAAAACTTGCTGGAAAAGTTGGCGGTTCAATCCGCTGTGGCGTCCCCACATTAATAAAGGGACTAAGCCGACAAGAAAATGAATGAATGAATGATAACAAGCAGTCCAATGGTATGATTCAAATGTTCAATACACTTTTTAAAATCCCACAGTGGTATATTCATTGGCAAAGTATATGACCATAATTCACGAATAAATATGCTAAATAAATGTTTAATTCATCTTTATTTGTATAGCGCTTTTACAATGAAGATTGTGTTAAAGCAGCTTCACATAGAAGATTATAGTAAATTGAATCTGCGTCAGTCCAGTTTTCAGAGTTTAAGTTCAGTGTAGGCTTTCCATTGTTGTATTGTTTGTTATAACAAGACAAAACTTTGCAGAGATACAACAATGTGAAATCTGTATTTGCTTTAAAACTAATAAAAATGCTGAGAGAATAACATTTAAAGCTGTCCAAATTAGGTTCTTAGCCATGTACAGTACTGTATGTTACAAATCACCAGCCAATGAGTTTTTACAAAATGCGTATGTAATGGAGGCCAGCTAGTAAGTGCTAGGCAGGTAAACTTCACTCTTCTGACCTCTAAAGGTGCTATAGCGACAGACGGTAGAGGCCATGGACTTTAGCCTCCTTGGTAGAGCAACCCACTCCCATGCGGAAGGTCGCTGGTTCGATACCAGTTCGGAACGGGTTGGGTGGCGTGGGACCGGCGGGGTTACATTGGTGCCGTGACCCGGATAGGAGTGAGGTTTAGAGGGGTGGGTGTATTGGAGGCCAGCTAGTAAGCGCAGTGCAGGTAAACCTCACTCCTCTGACCTCTAAAGGTGCTCTAGCGACAGACGCTAGAGGCCATGGTCTTTAGCCTCCTTATTAGAGCAACCGACTCCCATGCGGAAGGTTGCCGGTTCGTTACCAGCTTGAAGCAGGTTGGGTGGTGTGGGACTGGCGGGGTTGTATTGGTGCCGTGACCCGGATGGGAGTGAGGTTTAGAGGGTTGAGTGTAAAGGAGGCCAGCTAGTAAGTGCTGTGCAGGTAAACCTCACTCCTCTTACGTCTAAAGGTACTCTAGCGACAGACGCTACAGGCCATGCTCTTTAGCCTCCTTGGAAGAGCAACCGACTCACATGCGGAAGGTCGCTGGCGGGGTTACACGCACTTTACAGAATAAAAAGTTAATGAGCAGATTTTAATAATAGGCTAATAATAATAAATAAATAAATTTGTCATACTAATCTAAAAAGTTGATTTACTGATGCCACTGGGGATGACAGTAATGTTATTATGTGTTTTTTTAATGTACAGATGCATGTGATCTCACACTGGATGTAAACACGGCAAACATTCATCTCGCTCTGTCTCAAAGGAACCGAAAGGCCAGACATGTGAAAGAGAGGCAGCCGTATCCTGATCATCCAGAGAGGTTTTACATGTGGCCTCAGGTTTTATGTAGAGAGAGACTGGCTGAACGCTGTTACTGGGAGGTTGAATGGAGCGGAAGAGCTGATATATCAGTGACATACAAAGAAATGAGCATCGATGATTGGAAGTTTTCGTTTGAATTTCGAGAAAGATCCTGGTGTCTGATCTGTTTAAATGACAAATTATCTGTCTACAATGGGCATACAAGGACAGAGATCTCTTTATGTCCCTCTAGAAGAGTTGGAGTGTATCTGAACTGTTCTGCCGGCACTCTTTCCTTCTACGGTGTCTCTGACACACACACACTCACACATTTATACACATTTAACGTCACATTCACTGAACCCCTCTACGCTGGATTTTCAGTTTATAGTGGTAGTTCAGTGTCTCTGCATCAGATTATAGCCTTCAATAAGAGATATGATGCTGAATGACAGAGGTGGGTAGTATTAAATTACATTTACTTCGTTACATTTACTTGAGGCGAGCAGTGGCGCAGTAAATAGTGCTGTCGCCGCACAGCAAGAAAGTCGCTGGGTCGCTGATTCGAGCCTCCGGCTCAGTTGGCATTTCTGTGTGGAGTTTGCATGTTCTCCCTGCATTTGCGTGGGTTTCCGGAGCCGGTTTTCCACACAGTCCAAAGACATGCGGCACAGGTGAATTGGGTAGGCTAAATTGTCCATAGTGTATAAGTGTGTGTGTGAATGTGTGTGGATGTTTCCCAGAAATGGGTTGCGGCTGGAAGGGCATCCACTGCATAAAAACTTGCTGGATAAGTTGGCAGTTCATTCCGCTGTGGCGACCCCAGAATAATAAAGGGACTAAGCCGACAAGAAAATGAATGAACATTTACTTGAGTAAAATTGTGACGTGTACTTTTTAAATACATTTAAAAATGTGTACTTTTACTCTTACTCAAGTGAATTGGTAACACTTTACAATAAGGTTCATTAGTTATTGTATTCACTAACATGAACTAATCATGAACGACACATGTACAGCATTTATTAATCATATTTGAATATTTACTAATGCATTATTAACACTCAAGTCCTTGCTTTTTTACATTAGTTAATGCACCGCGAGTTAACATGAACTAACAATGATCAGCTGTACGTTAACTAACATGAACAAATACCGTAGTAAATGTATTGTTCATTGTTTGTTCATGTTAATAAATGCATTAATTAACATTAACTAATGAACCTTATTGTAAAGTGTGACCAGTAAATTATTAGAGAAAAATCATTACTCTTTGCTACATTTGGCAGCGTTCCTCCATTACCGTCAAATGATAATAAATATAATTCATATGACTTGTTTGCAAATATCGAGAAGCGCCGCATTGGAGAGGTTGTGTCGTTGAACCTTAATAATGGTAACTAAATTAATGGATGACTAAACAAACTATAACTGATTAGCCCTGCACATTTAGGTCATTCATACTGTTCACCTTTAAACCATATATATATATATATATATATATATATATATATATATATATATATATATATATATATATATATAGTTTAGTTTAGTTTAAATTTTATTGTCCGTTCTTTGTGACACAGAAAGGAAATTTGTCTTCAACACTGGATTTAAGACAACAATTACAAACATACAACAATCACACAATAACAACACTCATCAACACAACAACATAAGTTAAAAGTTTAAAAACCAAATTAGCCCCATACAAAATACTGCAGATCATTCTTGGCAACCACCTCATTCACTCCAAACAGCTATGATCCGATTAAAAACAACTGCTATTGAGATAAATGACTTTTTATAAGCATTTCTTCGTGCTTTAGGAATTCTTAACCTGCGTCCTGATGGTAACAATTCAAATGCTGAGTGAAGGGGATGTGTATTATCTTTAAAAATCACAACGGCAGTTTTTTCCATAAAGGAGTCAAATAAAATCTGCAATGAATGTTGTTTGTGACCAGTTATCTTATTTGCCTGATTGATAATTTGCAATAATTTCTTCTTTTGTTTAAGTGTTGTGTTACCAAACCATGAAACAATATTATATGTGAGAACACTCTCTATCAATGATCTATAAGTCTGTGTACTAACATGAAAACCTCTCAACTTGCGGAGGAGATAGAGGCGCTGACTTGCTTTCTTATAAACCGCCTCTACATTACAATTAAAATTCAGTTTATTATCAATAATTGTGCCTAAATACTTAAAATTTGAGACCTGCTCTACTATTTGTCCGTTTATGACTGGTGACTGGTTTAAAAAGACTGGTATCTACCGCTCTTGTTTGACTCCCCAGACATACCTCTTTTGTTTTCCCAATATTCAGGTGTAATGAACTTTTGCCAAACCAATCTGTAATACTATTCATATATTTAAAATATAAGGAGCTCTTCATTTCTTCCTGAAAGCAAACCAATGCCAGATCATCAGCATATTTTATGAGTGTGAGATTGTCATCAATATTGCACTGCAGTTCATTAATATAAATAGAAAATAAAATATGTCTGTGGTAGAGGTCTGCATTTCCGAAATAATAAATAAATAAATTTCCAAATAAATCGCGGGAGCGGTCGGTAACTGGTTTAATTTGGGAG
This sequence comes from Danio rerio, assembly GCF_052040795.2. Lineage (NCBI taxonomy): Eukaryota > Metazoa > Chordata > Actinopteri > Cypriniformes > Danionidae > Danio > Danio rerio. The sequence continues at coordinate 5,447,541 of NC_141037.1, forward strand.
GGGAGCGGGCTGTCTAGCACTATCGGGGATATTGCTGTGCGAATGAGAGAGAGAGAGAGAGAGAGAGAGAGAGAGAGAGAGCTTTGCCTGTGTGTGTGCTTGGTGCTTGTATGTGTGTAAGTTGATGCGCGCGCAGATAGTTATTTTTATTAATCTATTTTTATTTTTTACATTTCTTTTCTTTATTTCTATATTATATTTTATGTTCATATTTGTTTGCACTACTGCCCTTTTTGCACTGTCTTGTCTGTACACTGCTTTGGCAATACGAATGTACAGTTATTTGTCATGCCAATAAAGCACCTAAATGTGAATGTGTGTGTGAGAGAGAGAGAGAGAGAGAGAAAAATACACTCGGGCCAGTTCCAGCTAGATTCTCGCCTGCCGGAGACTTACCACTCGGCCCGGCTCCGGCTTCCAATCGGGCCAGATGCGGCGGCCATAAGCGAGCCGACGCTGCCGCATCCGCGCTGGAATCGGCCCGAGAGTAATGTGCTCTGCGGCCCGGAACTGGCGCGACTCAGTATTTATATACCTTTATATAAAACCTTTTGGTATTACATTGGTACTTGATACATGGTATTACAAGCCTTTGAGTTGATATAACAGCAAACACCTGTGTGTGTGTGTGTGTGTGTGTGTGTGTGTGTGTGTGTGTGTGTGTGTGTGTGTGTGTGTGTGTGTGTGTGTGTGTGTGTGTGTGTGTGTGTGTTAGTGCGCGCGCGTATGAGAGAAAGAGCTTTGTCTGTGTGTGTGCTTGGTGCTGTGTGTGTGTGTTTATACAGCTTGGCTGTCTGGACTGTATAGCTGGGTGATTTTCGGTTTTGTTCTCCCTCGCTCTATAGCGGGATCGGGCCCGGCAGGCAGAAAACGGGGCGGATCGGGCAGCGGGGCAACAAATTCTTAATATAAGCGGGAGCGGTCGGGTTCGGGCTAAAACCTGGTGGGCAGGCCCGTGCAGAGACCGTCAAAAGGGCATGTGCAGGATAAATTTTTGGAAGAGCGGGTGGGGGGACAGATCTGCAGAGTGATCTACTGATCAGCTGTGTTGTCGCGCGCGTACTCAAGAGCGGTGTTGTCGCGTGCCTACTGAAGGGCGGGACCGAAGGTGTGCCGCGTCGCGGGGGCACTTTTGATCATTTTGGAAGGGCACTTTCTATCCAAGACTAAAAAGGGCATGTGCACTGCACAGGTTGAGCCCTATGTGTGCACGTGCCTGCTGGTGGGTGCGGGCGGGAACGGGATTCAAAATTTAGTCCCACGCAGATCTCTAGTCTGTGGTTCTCAAACTGTGGTACGTGCAGGCTTCCTTTAGTGGTACGCGGAGGAATGAAATGTCATGTACATGCTACACACATTTAAAAATGTATCAAAAATGATGGATATAATATGCCACATATGACATATAGCCTATATTTCTGAGGTAATCTGCCACGTTTTTTTTTAACTGTGAAGAGTTGTAGCTGCTTTACTGTGCCTACTACGCTACTGTATTTCAATACTGCTCATTTTGGTGGTACTTGGAGAGACTATTTTTTTTCTGAGGTGGTACTTGATGAAAAAAGTTTGAGAACCACTGAAATAGGTGATAATACACATCTTGAGGTACCCCTATAATTAAAACAGACCAGTCAGACATAACATGATTAACACAGACGCGCCTGTGCTCCGCGTCTGACATCTTCAAATGCCACCGTGCGCTCACTGCATGTCAGGATTGTCTTCTGAGGCGCATTAATTTATAAAAGATTGATGCAGCTTCTCCTACTGTAGCAAATGCAGTTTTTACTGTTGATATTTGGCGCCAGTTAATCAGGAAGTGACGATTTTGTTAACTTTGACTCGTTGGATGGAAACGATGCTTCATTCGCACAACTTTTATGCGATAATCCAGTGTTTCGCATAAAGTTTATTCGCAGTTTTGGATGGAAGCATAGCTACAGAGAGACAACACAAGCCATGCGCTCATATAAAACAAGACTACAACACGCAGCCAATGAGAGAATTCATTAACCGCGTGTTCATGACAATACAAGCACGCGGTGCATGTAAACACACACCACGTTCTAGACACAACACCAACAGAAGACTGAACGCAAGACACGAGTACACGATGAATGAAAGCACTCACCGTGTGCACTCACACAGGCAGCGTGCATGTTTCATCCCAGCACCGACCAAAACCGAAACCAAGACTGAGACGCTGGGAATGAAACACCACGCTGCAGACAGACGAACACAAACACGAGTACAAGAGCGCGCGCGTCGGAGGCACGCAGAGCCCGTGCGGCCGCATCAAGCAGGAGCATGCACACTCTGCACACACCCACAAAGGCGCGTGCACACACGGAGACACACAGGGCCCTATCATACACCCGGCGCAGTGTGGCGCAAGGCGCGGCGCGGCGCAGTAGTCTTTTGCTAGTTTCAGCTTGGCGCAAGAGTCGTTTTGAGGCGTTGCGCTACGCTGTTTAAATAGCAAATGCATTAGCGCTCATTTGTGCGCCCATAGGCGTTCTGGTGTAAAAAGGAAGGTGTTCTGAGGCGGACCGCTGGCGCGTTGCTATTTTGAGAATCTATAATAGATTTTTCATTAGACCAAAACAAACCCGGTCTAAACTCCGGCGCAGAGTTGCGCCTCGCTTACACACTGCTTAATACGCATAAGAGAGCAATAGGCAAATATTTTTACATGAAAAAAATGAAATATTAAGAATATATATAGGATATAATAGGAATAGATACAGGATATAAATATAAAGGATTAAAATATTACAAAACATATTATTTTCTAGCCTACATAAATATGAAAAACACTGCTTTTATGCCTTCTTCATCTCGGGAGGCTTTTTCAGTTCATTCATAACAATTTGCTTTTGTATAATGTTATTATTATTAGCAGTATTATTTATTATATCCATATTTATATTTGTTTTATTAAAAACAAGCTTAGATTTGCCCACCTGTCAGGTTTTAGACCATATGGGGCACAGCATGTGTTTTAGGATAAAACTCAGGTTTTTGAGCACATTTTGTTATTATTGTTCATTTATTCGTTTGCTGGAAATTAGAACTGAATTTAGAAATAGTTTTGAAACGAATATTTGCGCTTAACAAACAAAATTAATTATTTATAGGCTAATTGATGTCTGTGCGTAAAGGTTTCCCTATTCAAGAGCGAAAGTGAAAGTAGTTCCATTATCTCTCATTCTCACGCAGTAGATGCTCTGTTTAACAGTTTTCTGTTAAAAAACTGTTAACTGTTTGCTTGTGAAATGCTCAGATTTTCCACTTAGACTTACTTTGCGTCCTGTAAATAGCGAATGCGCTCTTGGCGTGACACAGCTGGCTCTTAAAGGGAATGGAAGATGAGACTCTGATTGGTTTGTTCTCAAAACACACCTATAACTCATTAAGAAAATAAACTCAACCCTTTTAGACCATGCGCCATGGCGCAAAGCAGGTTTTCCCGTCCTTAAATTAGCAAAAACGCGTCCTGACACGCCCTGAAAGCGTTCGCTCCCTGTGTTTTGCGCTCTGAGCATGGACCGTCAAAATAGAGCCCATAATGACAGAAACAAGTGCTCGACCCAAGAAAACTGGAGCCGAGCACAACAGGACAGGATTAGACATGATTAGTGTCCGGATTCTGCCAACAAAACAAAAATTTACATGACCAGAGTGGCAGAACCCTGACACATGTCCATGATGACAGCACAGAATATTTTACTAGATATTTTTCAGGATACTAGTATTCAGCTCAGAGTGACATTTAAAGGCTTAACTAAGTAAATTAGGCAAGTTAGGGTAATTAGGCAAATTATTATTCGGTAGACAATTAAATAAATATTGCTTAAAGGGGCTAATAACATTAATTAACAATACTGATTAAGTTTTTAATATTAAACATTGCTTTTATTTTAACTGATATAAAACAAGAATTTCACCAGAAAAAAAATACTGTGAAGAATTCCTTTTCATTTATGAAATATTTTAAAAAGAAAATCACAGGATGGCGAATAATTTTGACCTCAGCTGTATGTATTGTATATATAATGAAAAGTGACTAGTAATTATTTACTTAAGTATTTTTTTTCATCAGATTTTTTACTCTTACACGAGTAACTGTTAAGATTGTTACGTTTAGTTGAGTAAAAAATTCTGCAAGTACTTGTATTTTTACTTGAGTATAGACTTTAGAAAATCTACCCTCCTCTGCTGAATGAAAAACACAATCACTTTATTAGTGTGTGTATAGAAACAAATACTTATTGACTTCTGTCTAATGGTATACTCAGAATCCTACCTGTAAGCTCTGGAATAATAAAGTAGTTGTTTATACAAAGTGCAACAGTTTTCGGCGTCCACCAGCTCTGGGGTTTTAGAAGAGCTTTAACGACCATCCATGTTTTGGTCTCTCTCTTTTTTTTTAGTTATTTTTTTTTTTTTTTTTTTGTGATACAAAGAGAAAGTACAGGAAATATGTTTACAAAAAGAAAACATAAAACAGAAATCAGATTTTCTTCTTGATCACCCGGATCAAGCACACTCACATGCTTACACCCATGTAAAGGGGACTTATTATGTCCAACGTGCGCTGCTCTCATCTGGGGTTTTGTGCTCAAAGCACCCGCTGACTGCCTCAGACTTCCGCATAGGCTGCGCATGCCAGAGTGTGTGTGTGGTCATGTGATGTGAATTTTCAGCAGTGTAGTGTAGATGGAGATCTTTTCAGAAACAATTGGTGAAACTCTAATGTGGATGTGGATCATTTTTGTTCTAAAACGCCGTTTTAAAGCTAAACTGTATTAGTGTAAACGGGGCCACATACACTATGGACAATTTAGCTTACCCTATCCACCTGTGTTTGGACTTGTGGGGGAAACCGGAGCAAAAAAAAAATTAAAAAATACATTTTGATCATTAGAGGCTGTTTATGTTCACACACTGCTGCCACACAACAGTGTGTTTAAACCCCTTACAAACGTGATTTTTGCATAATAAGTCCTCTTTAATACCCCATTCACTGAACCTCTTTATCCAGCATTTACAGTCAAACAGTTTGTATTGAGAAGCAACTGACTCACATAGCATCTCGCTTTCAATCAGGCTCTCAGTCTAAATGAAATGCATCACAGACTCCTAATGTGTTTTTATTTGAATCTACAGGAGTTTTCTGAGTCTCTGAGCCCCACCTGGAGGAAGATCTACACTGTAAAAAAATGATATGATCAGTTCGTCATGACAGCTTATACTGTATGCACGCTGTTTTAAGTCAGTTTAAAGTTCAATGGACTCGTAAGATTGATTTTCATTCATTCATTTTCTTTTTGGCTCAGTCCCTTAATTAATCAGGGGTCGCCACAGCGGAATGAACCGCCAAATAAAATCACTTTTATAGTCACATAATAAAAGTGATTAGATTTGGCGGTTCATTCCGCTGTGGAGAAATGGACTGCCAAATCAAATCACTTTTATTATGTGACTATAAAAGTGATTTTATTTGGCGGTTCATTCCGCTGTGGTGACCCCTGATTAATAAAAGGACTAATGGAGTCATAAGATTAATTTTCATTCATTTATCCATTTATTTTCTTTTCGGCTTAGTCCCTTTATCAATCAGGGGTCGCCACAGTGGAATGAACCGCCAAATAAAATCACTTTTATAGTCACATAATAAAAGTGATTGTATGTATGTATGTAAATATATATTCATACATTTTGATGTACATGCTCTAGTTTAACTAAGACCTTGTATATATATATATATATATATATATATATATATATATATATATATATATATATATATATATATATATATATATACAAGGTCTTAGTTAAACTAGAGCAATTAAGCAGCTTTTATACAAATGTCATCCATATTTATCCATATTTGGATAAAAGCGTCTGCTAAATGACAATGTAAATGTAAATATGAGCCCATTAAAAAGCATTGGATGCAGCCCAGATTGCACTGCACCAGGTCTGCAGCCAGACCCCTCTCGTTCATCTTGCTCTCCTGCACTTGCACATCTCCACCAATAGATGTCAGTCTTGCATTGAATAAATGTATTGAGCTGGTATTGAGTGAATACATTGAGGAAAAGTATTCAGGAGTCAACATTTGAGGTGGATCAAAAAGTATTTTCAGGTTGTTTTGGGAAAAAATAAAGTCTTGGGACAAATTTAAATAAAGGTGATCCCCTCCAAATGTTGACTACTGTATTTATACACTGCCATTTGATTCTGTACTATGTAAACAGTTGTTGTTTTTTATTACAGGTTATAAAAACGTATCTGGTCACTGGTCTCAAAATGTGGAAAATAGATTGAGAAGTTGCTTGTGACTGTGAAGAGTGCATATCATGTGGTTACAAAACAAGAGTATGATTTTTATAAATAAATAAATAATATATAATATAATACAACAATATAATATATATATATATATATATATATATATATATATATATATATATATATATATATATATATATATATATATATATTCATTAATTCATTAATTAATTCATTCATTTATTCATTCGGCTTAGTGCACAGTCCAAACACATGCGCTATACGTGAATTGAGTAAGCTAAATTGGTTGCAGTGTATGGGGGTGAATGAGTGTGTATGGGTGTTTCCCAGTCTGGGTTGCGGCTGGAAGTGCATACACTACGTACAGGAATTGAGTTTGAGACCTATGTTTTTTAGTTTAATACATGCGCAAGGTTTTAATGTGTCGTCACATTTTGCCTTCTATATCTTTTTAACACTAAACTGATGAATGAATTCAATTCAATTCAATAATTGCTTTATTGGCATGACAATTGTTATGTTTTGCCAAAGCAGTTATAAAGTTTACATAAAAAGTAACATACACACACACACACACACACACACACACACACACACACACACACACACACACACACACACACACACACACACACACACATATATAAACAGAACACACAGTAAATAGTAGTAGCAAAAAAAAAAAAGATGATATTTATATATAATAATTAAATAAAATATCAACAATACATCAAATTATTCAATATATTACATTAATATTCAATATATTATATTATTATTCAACAATAATTATTCATACAATTCAATACAAAAATAGATCAGAATAAACTGTACATTTTTAGGATAAAACAGTAATAAAAACAATAATCAGTATATTTACAATGATTCATTTATAATCATCTGGGTTTTAATCTCTCTGTCTCTCGACAGATGGCGCTATGTGTTTAGTAATAATAGAGTTAAAGGGGCGGAGCAGAGAGTGTCACACACACACACACACACTCTCACAGCGCAGGCCGTCGGAGAAGGAGTGCGCTGACTCTCCAAACACACACACTTACACACAGTGAGAGCTCAGCATCATCATCATCACAATCATCATCCTCCGCATCATCACTGACAGCAGCGCGAGCTCGGGATCCTCATACAATGAAACGTGCGCGCGCAGATTCATGTGAAGGTAAGACAGCTGGAGTTCACATCAGCATCACACAGACAAACACACACAGGAGCTGCTGGGATTACCGTGCGATGCATCACCGTGATCCCGCGTGTGTGCTTGATTTGGACAGACTATAGTGTTGTGATCACTGAAGGCGGATTTATTTCCCTCTACAGACACCAGAGCTCATCTACTGCATGTTTCAGTAGGACATCAGTGTTGTTCTGCTTCTGGATTGGGGAAATAAGTCACCGGAGACGCCAGGTTTCACTTTTCCGGACAGTTACAGGTGTGCAAACATTGACAGCTCATTAATAGGCGAGTTCGTGTGTGTTTGGTTCGTATTTGCTGTGTTCATTGTTGATATAGGAGTTTGTGTTGATAATATCTGTGTTAGTTTTCGTAATTTAGATAAAATTGGTTATATATTTGCTCATTTGTTCATTTTTGAACACTTAACAACTAAGTAAGACGGTCTCTATATTGTTTATCACGCTACTTTACATAATAGAGGCAACGTAAAGTTGGTTATTCGGATATTCAGACATTCTCCTTAATAATATAAGTTCAGAAAAGTATTTAAAATAGGGAAATCACATTAGCAGCCAGTGACTATTAAAGTACATTGTTTACAGTCAGTTAAATATTGCTAATGCTGTTTTGAAGTCATAACTTTACTTAGGCTAACATGCTAATTCAGACCTGTTATTCAAATTAGCATGACAATTTAGAGACCGTTAAATGAGAGAATATGCGAATATAAAACCAATTTACCTTAATCTTTATATATTCGGTCTGAATTAGCTTGCAAGTGTGACTTTAAAAACAAGATTAGCACTAATTAAATGACTGTGAACGTACTCTGATAGTCATTGGCTGCTTATATGATTTCCCTATTTAAAATAACAGTTACTTTTCTGAAATTATATTATTAAGGGGAAAGTCTGCATATAAAGCCAACTTTACCCCAATGTTATAGTATTTTATTGTTATTAATATCGTTTTTGCAGAGTTATAAGCTCTTATAATGTTATATTTGGAAACTAAATATGTTATTTAAACATTTTAAAGCGCGTTTATGAAGTTTTTATGGTTGTTTTACCTCATTGTTGTGTTAAATTTATGAACAAACGTATTGTTGGGTTATTTTTTTCAATACATACATTTAAATGAGACTTTTGCATCGGTTGTGGTTGTCTATATTTGATTCTTAGTTCTGTTAAAACAGCCCAGCTTTTTTTCTAGAATCTAGAGTGTAGGTTAATTGAGATTGTGTTTATATATTTAGTTTGTCCACATTTTATTGATGTTTATAAAAAAGCACATTACAAAAGGAGGTAGACGTTTGACATTAGGTCAAACTACCTTTATTTCATTAATGTTTTATATAAAACTGTGTCAGAGTAGATATTGTTTTTGTTAGTTACCTTAATGATATTGTTAGTTAATATCTTTTGCAGAGTTATAAGTTTCTAGTTTAATGTGGAAACTAAATGTATTATTTAAACAGTTTATTGATTGTCTATGAAGTTTATAAAATCACAGAGTTGATAGTTATACACCCAAAGAAAAATGTTGGGTTGTTTTACCTCAGTGTTGCGTTAAATGTATGAACAAACGTATTGTTGGGTTATTTTTTTTAAACATACATTTAAAGTAGACTTTTAAACCGGTTGTGTTTGTCTATATTTGGCTCATCTTTTGGGTTAAAACAGCCCAGCGTTTTTCTAGAGTGTATGTTAATTGAGATCATGTTTTTATATTTAGTTTGTCCACGTTTTTATTGATCTTTACAAAAAGTGGATTACAGAAGGAGGTAGAAGTTTGACATATTAAAACAAGCTACCTTTATTTCAGTGGTGTTTTGTAGGAAACTTTATAACATCCATAGTTGATAGTTGTACACTAAAAGACAAATGCTGGGTTGTTTTACCTCATTGTTGCTTTAATTTATAAACAAACATGACGTTGAGGTATTTTTTTATACATACATTTAAATTAGACTTTTAAATCGGTTGTGTTTGTCCATATTTGACTCATCTTTGTGTTAAAACAGCGCAATATTTCTTAGAGTGTAGGTTAATTAAGATCATCTTTTTGTATTTAGTGAGTCTGTTTTTTTTTATTGATGTTTACAAAAAGTGCATTGCAAAAGGTGGAAGGTTGACATTAAATGAAGCTACCTTTATTTCAATAGTGTTTTTTACAAAACTGATTGTGTCAGAGTAGATTTTGCTTTTGTTAGTTACCTTAATGTTATTGTGAGTAATCTCTTTTTTGCAGAGTTATAAGCTCTGATTATGTGACATGTGGAAACTAAATATATTATTTAAACAATTTAACGATTGTTTATAGAGTTTATAAAATCACAGAGTTGACAGTTCTACACCCAAAGAAAAAGCTGGGTTGTTTTACCTCATTGTTGTGTTAAATTTATGAACAAACATAACGTTGGGTTATTTTTTTATACATACATTTGAATTAGACTTTTAAATCGGTTGTGTTTGTCCATATTTGACTCATCTTTGTGTTAAAACAGCGCAAGATTTCTTAGAGTGTAGGTTAATTAAGATCGTCTTTTTGTATTTAGTGAGCCTGTTTTTTATTTTTATTGATGTTTACAAAAAGTGCATTGCAAAAGGTGGAGGGTTGACATTAAATGAAGCTACCTTTATTTCAATAGTGTTTTTTACAAAACTGATTGTGTCAGAGTAGATTTTGTTTTTATCAGTTACCTTAATGTTATTTTGAGTAATCTCGTTTTTGCAGAGTTATAAGCTCTGATAATGTGACGTGGAAACTAAATATATTATTTAAACATTTAACGATTGTTTATAGAGTTTATAAAATCACAGAGTTGATAGTTCTACACCCAAAGAAAAAGCTGGGTTGTTTTACCTCATTGTTGTGTTAAATTTATGAACAAACGTATTGTTGGGTTATTTTTTATACATGCATTTAAATCTGACTTTTAAATCGGTTGTGTTTGTCAATATTTGCCCATCTTTGTTATAAAACAGGCCAGTGTTTTGTTCTTTTAGAGTATAGCTTAATTGAGATGGTGTTTATACATTTAGTTTGTCAACATTTTTACTGATGTTTACTAAAAGTACAATTACAAAAGGAGGAAGACATTTGACATTAAGTCAAGCTACGTTTATTTCAATAGTGCTTTGTAAAGAACTGATTGTGTCAGAGTAGCTTCATAACATTAAGGTAAAGTTATGATTCGCACGTTTTTTCATTTTTAAACTGTAACGTTGTGTGACGTTTAATATTCTGTCTGAAATTGCATGTAAGTGTGACTTGAAAACAATATTTGGACTATTTAATTGACCGTGAAATAAAGGGACTAAGCTGAAAAGGAAATGAATGAAAGAACTTGTGACTTTGAATTTTTGGTCTGATATAGCATGTGTACGTGTGATTTCAAAACAACTTTAGCACTATTTAAATGACTGAACAATGTTGAACGTTAATAGCCATTGGCTGCTTATATGATTTTCCTATTTAAAATGCTTTTCTGAAATTATATTAATGAGAAAGTCAGACTGTGTGAATATAAAGCCAACTTTACCCCAATGTTACAGTGTTTTATTTTTATTAATATTGTTTTTGGAGAGTTATAAGCTCCTATAAGGTGACATGTGGAATCTAAACGTATTATTTAAACAGTTTGATGATTGTTTATGGAGTTTTTAAAGTCACGGAGTTGATAGGTTTACACTCTAAACAATGTTGTGTTGTTTTGCCTTAACGTTGTGATTAAATTTATGAACAAATGCAAAATTGGGTTATTTTTAACCAAATAAATTTAAATTGCAATTTTTTATTGCACTTACATTACAACTCTTAGATTTCTCAGATTTGAGTAAAACAGCCCAGCATTTTATTAGAATGTAGCGATCATGTTTGCATATACATCTATACATTGGATGTTCAAAACAATATATACGATACTTGCATATACATATAAACTTCATGCATACATACAACCACATACACATGCACATACATATAAACTCGCTGCATGTGAACATGTATGTGTGCGTGTATGTGGTTGTTTATGCAAGGATCGAGTTTATATGTATGTGGTTGTATGCATGCATCAAGTTTATATGCAAGTTTCATATTGTTTTGAACATCCAATAGTATAGATGTACATGTGAATAATTCATAAGTGTATATGCACATGTTTTATGTATGTGTTGATAAGCAAGTTTGATTCAAATGCTACACAGCACCTCATATTGTCAAGCTACATTCCTTCGGTAGGGTTTTGTGCAAAACTGATTGTGTCAGAGTAGCTTCATAACGTTGGGGTGAAGTTTTATGTTCACACATTCAGAGTTTATCCTTAATAAAATAAATCCAGAACAGTATTTTCAAAGTACAACTGTGTTTACAGTTAATTAAACAGTGCTAATGTTGCTTTAAAGTGATTCTTCCATGCTATTTCAGGCCTAATATTCAAATTAGCGTGGTAAACAATAGGACTGCAAGATATTGGAGAAATATGATATCAGTGTTTAATTTTTAATATTTTTTTTGTTATAAATGCTGCCATATGAATACAGTTTGAAAAGATAAGTGGCTCTATTTGGCATTTTTCTAGGTAGTCTTAACATTATTCAGGTACAATAAAACAGTGCAAAAAATTTTTAAACATGATTTTAAACTCTTGAAATACCTTAAAAACGCATGCAGTTGATAAACTTCACTCTATTATAGTTACACTTAGCAGTGACTCTACAAATCACATGCATTCTGTAGCTCTTTTTCAACTATAATTCAGACTCAACATTGCATTTCTTGCGATGCAACTATTGCACATCCACACATTGTGATATCAAAGCTGAAATATTGTGTTGTGCAGTCTTAATAAACAATATAGGGACCGTGTCACAAGTTTAAACATGAACAATTGTGCAAATATATAACTAACTTTACCTCAAACAGAAAGGTAACAGAAAATAATAGAAGTTTAACCATTTGGCACGCTGCAGGAACAACTGTTCATGTAAGCGTGAAGTGTGAAGATGCATTTTATTACAGCCAAGTGCTTCACATCAAGTGCAACCTATTAATAGACTATTATATAAATACAATGAAGAAAAAAAACGTGAAATGCATGCAGGATTAAATTAAAATCTATTCTTAAGGCAAACATCAGGTGTGTGAAATCTGTGTTGGTTTAATGATAATGGAGTGTATACCTATATATCTGTTGGTTATACAGTCTTATAACTACACACTCACACTCATACACTACTGCCAATTTAGTTTGTTCGGATCCCCTACAGTGCATGTATTTGGACTGTGGGGGATACCGGAGCTCCCGGAGGAAACCCACGCCAACACGGGGAGAACATGCAAACTCCATACGGAAATGCCAGCTGGGACTCGAAGCAGCGACTCTCTTGCTGTGAGGAGACAGTGCTAACCACTGAGCCACCGTGCCGCATATAATGTGTTCATATTTACCTGTCAGAATCATCGATTGACACCTTTATCTAATTGTCAGTTTGGTCTGAGTGGAATTGAACTGGCGTCAATCATTTTCGGCTCATTTAAATACGGTTGTGATCAGAGTTGTTTGTTTCCAAGAAGATCTCTGTCTCTTAAATCAAGCTGCTCTCTTCCCTCGCTAGCAATCAAGACAATAGTAATTGTGTGTAGCAGTGCTTATCTGATTCATTATGCCGGAATCCATGAATTGATTTGTCCAGGTGATAAAGCTCTGATTTACCTGGTTAGTTAATGCCTGTCAGGTGCTGTGATGAATTATTGATGCTGACACACAGGCGAGTTCGCCGGCGAGGGTTTGACTCTTCAGATGAATGAAGTGCTTCTCATTGAAAGACGTTTGACCTTTTGTCAGGCTGGTTAGTTTATCTCTCAGTCGAGGTTGGAAAATGACCTAAATCATGCGAACAGCGAGACATCCTTGACTTGTTTGCTTTACTGTAAAACTCTGCTGATAAAAATGGAGAATCGTTATTTGTAATGGTTTTTTCGTTATTTATTCGGTTATAATAAAAGTTGGCAAAAATATCACGTCAAAATTTTTTTTTTTTCACCATTCATGATTTTATCACGATTCTTTTTTTAAATGTTTTGGTGCTTTGTTAACATCAAATGGATAATAATAAAGAGTTAGAGATGTGGGACATCATCAGAGTGAGCAAATATTGACAGAATACAATTTTTGGTGTCAATTATCCCTTTTTGACAAGCAAGAGTATGTTGAGTTTATTTGTTTGCTGGGCCTTTAAAAAAACACACTGATTTTTCTGTTAACTGTTTTCTTATAGTTTAGATAGGGCTGTGCAATTAATCGAAAATCCGATTTCGATTTTAGCTTCTAACGATTATGAAAAACCATTAATCCAGAGATAAACAATTATTAACTTAGCGCGAAAGACCGCATGCTTATGTGTGTGTATGCGGCGCGCACACACATAAGCATGCGGTCAGCATACAGTCTCATTCGCACACTGAAACGAGCAGAGCGCAGTCAGCGCACACATCTAAAGTTATCTTATAGTGAGCACTTTAATGGTCAAATAGGTGTCAAAACGCGGTGTTTAGTGATTATTCATATTAACCCTCATTTGTGTAATAAACATACGAGTTGAGAATCAAAAGACGTGAAAGAGAAACCATTAAAGTGAAACCACGCGATGTTCCTGATGCTGCCTTATGATGATTAATCAAACAACGAAACGAGAAAATCCCTCACTGCTTTTGACTGAAGGACTTTTGTAGCTAAAGTGTTTTTCTTACAGTGAAGATGCTTAAAGCACAGTTTTTATTCTATTTTTCATATTTCATATTTTTATTCTATTATATTTATTTCTCTTTCCTTTGCAGTGTGGAAAATAACTGTATATATGCAGTTAAAGTCAGAATTATTAGCCCTCCTGAATATTAGCAACTCTTTTCCTCCCCAATTTCTGTTTAATGGAAAGAAGATTTTTTTCCAACTTATTTCTGAACAATAGTTTTAATAACTCATTTTCTGATAACTCAACTGGCAAGTCATTGTATAACAGTAGTTTCTTCTGCAGACAATCAAAAATATTTATTGCTTAAGGGGGCTAATAATATTGACCTTAAAATGGGTTTCAAAATATTTAAAACTGCTTTTATTCTAGCTGAAAAAAACAAAAAACAAATAAGTCTTTCTCCAGATTAAAAAATATTAAAGGAAATACTGTTAAAAGTCCTTGCTCTGTTAAACATGATTTGGGAAATATTTATTTAAAAAAAATCCTCAGGAGCGCTAATACTTTTGACTTCAACTGATAATCGTTTTAAATAATCGTGATAACAATTATGACCAAAATAATCGTGATTCTGATTTTTCCCAAAATCGAGCAGCCCTAAGTTTAGACTAGGGCTGCACGATTAATCGGAAAAAGATCACGATCTCGATTCAACCCTACACATGATCTTAATGAAATGAAATGTTCAAGGTCAGGAGAGAAGCTTAAGGGTGCAGTGGGTGATCTGCCAAAATGCTAACCGCTTAGCATATCATCTTTGGAACGCAAAAACTTTCAAAAATATATGGTCACACTTACAATAAGGTTCATTAGTTAATGTTAATTACTGCATTTACTAAGATGAACAAACAATGAACAATACATTTACTACTGTATTTGTTCATGTTAGTTAACGTTAGTTATTGAAAATACTCATGGTGCATTAACTAATGTTAATAAGCATGGACTTGAACATTAATAATGCATTAATAAATGTTCAATTATGATTAATAAATGCTGTACATGTGTTGTTCATGATTAGTTCATGTTAGTAAATGCATTAACTAATGAACCTTATTGTAAAGTGTTACCAAATATATATACCTATTTTTCTTCCACCCATTTTTTTTTCTCCACCATCACGTCCCTTTCGCGTCTCCATATAATAGAGATGCTGCACAATCAGCTAAAATGTTGCTAGAATTAGTTGTTTAGGTATGGCTGATATTTATTGCATCACTAAAAATGATTGAGGTTATATCCATGTGTTCATGTGTTGTGCGATAACTCCGTAATATTGATTATTGCGACAGACCTAATTATCATAATACTCAGCAACAATATTGAATATTTTTCCAGTATCCTGCAGGCTTATTTGTAATGGTATTTAATCATATTAGTAATGGAAACCATTAGATTTTCTGCAATGTTTTCTAGCTGTTTTTCAGCAGGGTTATGCCACTAATTGCCTCCTAATAAAGTTAAACCCTTTGCATTTAAAACTCAGAGTCTAAAAGTCTGATTCCACAGATGAGTTTGGTATAACGTTGACTTAAATGCGCAGCCTAATGTATTCAAGAGCAAATTTACATTTTCAACAATGAGCTCACACAGTTAGACATTGGTAAAAACACACAGATGGTTAAAATTGCTGCCAGGGCTTCAGTTCTGCGGCGATTACACGGGCAGACGAACGGATAGATTTAAACGGAGATCTGTCTTGGAAAGGACATAATTGTGGGCTGTCTTGGTGTTGATTCTGGTCTCTGGGTCTTTAGGCTGCAGTAAGTGTTGGAGATCTTCAGATTTCACAGCGAACGCTACGGAACTTCTGCAGAGATGAACGAGAGACTTTGTGCTCGTCTGATCAACTCATCTGTGTTTGAGTTCAGATGAGACCACAGAAGCTAACCAAACTTTTCTAGAGTATGTTTGAGGCATATTTCACAGCAGAAGCACTAAAACAATATAAGGATCACAAAAATAAAAGCTGTTGAAGGACAACAATCGGAAAAAACAACAACATTTTAATATTTTATTAGCAGGTTTTGTACACACACACACACACACACACACACATAAATATATGTTTTTATACATACAAACACACACCGTTGAAGTTAAAATTATTAGACCACCTTTGAACTTTTATTTCTTTTTTAAATATTTCCCAAATGATGTTTAAAAGAGCAAGGAAATTTACACAGTATGTCTGATAATACTTTTTCTTCTGGAGAAAGTCTTATTTGTTTTATTTCAGCTTTAATAAAAGCAGTTTTAAATTTTTTAAAAGCCATTTTAAGGTAAAAATTATTAGCCCCTTTAAGCTATATATTTTTTTCGATAGTCTACAGAACAAACCATCATTATACAATAACTTGCCTAATTACCCTAACCTGCCTAATTAACCTAGTTAAGCCTTTAAATTTCACTTTTGGCTGCATTTTAAACTGCACTGTTCAAGTGACTCAATTCCGATTGTTTTCTCCCATGTGGCACAGATCGGATATGGTCCATGTACGTGTAAGCAGGAACAAATCACATGCATTCCCATTTACTCAAATCAGATTCAGGCCTTGTTCATATGTGGAAATTTATCCGATATGAATCGGATCTGTGCCATTGTGTCTGCTGTGTAAGCAGGTCGGATTTTCACATGTCAGTGCGAGTCGTGCGTCATTAAAAACCATAGCGAATGACGTCAAGTCTGACGCTTTCATTTCAGTACAGACTTCAGCAGAGTGCCAAACCTTAAATCTCATACAAGCGTACTTAAACAGCTTTTATATTGTCATATAGCACAGGTATTTAAGCATGTTAACGAGAGGGAGAGATCTCTGTCAATGTCTGCCATGTAATCAATATAACCCAAGATAAAACTAGTGCAAACATCATGTGCATAAATCACGCCATGGACATTACATTAAGATGCCTGAAGGTTTAAAAAGTCAATATATCCAAAGAAGATGGACAAATGAGAACCTTTCTGTCATAAACTAGAGTAAAACAGCTTGTCAAAAGCTGCGAACAGATTACATACAGGAATAGAGAAAAGAGACCTCTTTAATTATCAGCTGTTAGTCAGCGCCTGCTCTTTTTTTCCTGTTCATTGCGCCTTTGCCGTGTGCTGTGTAAATGCAGATGATCGGATACGAGTCATTTTTCAAAGATGATGTAAGCAGGTCATCAAAAAAATCTGACATGTTCACA